>NW_027270906.1:5070000-5355000 GCF_040938485.1 Diadema antillarum | reverse complement strand
GAAGTGAACATGCAGAACGTAAAAGAGCACTATAGCATTTTGTTATTTTAATAAGAAAACAACAAACACACATACAAACACAAGCGCATAAACAGAAGACAAGTGAATTTAATTTCATGTGTATTCTTATATGCCACGACAGAATAAACCTTTGCCAAGTGATAGGATCCCTAACAATTAAGGTAATCTGTGGATCTTATTTCAACCAACCTAGCAAACAACCTACCAACATCTAAGGCCCCTAGTAGTGACGTCCTCCAAATTTGTCACGTGATTGCTTCAAGGCTTTTTATAGACGGGGCAGAATCACGATAAATGACATTTGTTTGTCACAGTTTCTTCGAGGTGCTTGTTACCATGTATGGGATTAAAAAAGAAACAAGAATTCTCAGCATACAATGGAAAACATATATATGTAGGAAAATTGGCTGGGTGGACATTTATAACAGCCTCTTCACACGGCATCCAGGGTTGTTTTTCACCAACGCCCCGAGCAACGCTCGATTACGTAACGAAGCAAGGACAAACTATAAAGAACATAGAATAATCATATCGTGAGGACTTTTTTTTCCATGAGTGAAGCTCATTGGTTACGAAAACCTAAAAACAAAAGAAAAACCTGACGAGTGTCCATCAACAGATAGAGAGGCAAAACTGAGAAGCAGGAGGTCATTTAGATGAAGTGGAAGAAAAGGCGAATCCTTGCTATAATACTTTGGTTGTTTACACATACACCAGTCAGTGAGCAGCTGCTCCTCTCTGCGAGATCAGTTGGATGTGGCGTTACTACTAGTAGAGTATACCGATAACCAACACACACACACAAAATAGAAGGTATTGGTGATGATGTTAAACAAGTACTAAATGAATGATAATTGATGATTACAAGACTCGGTCCCTGAGTAGGGCCTATGTGCTGTCTAAATATGAAGAAGTTGCAACCAAAAGACGCTAAATCCTTTGAAAAATGATGGATTTTGCGCCTGTTGGAAGCGAGCTCTTCATATAAAACCATGACAGTTATTTGAAAGATTTGGTAATCTTCGGAATAACGAAAATGAAAAAACGGTTCGTTATTCCGAAGGTTCGTTAATCCAAAAACGAAATAGGGTGGTATTTCCGAAGGTTCGTTTACAGTCGGAACTGTGTTTTGTTTTTTTTTTTTCATTTTTGGATTAACGAACTTTATTAATTTCCATTTTCGGACTACGTAAGCTTCGAAACAGCGCCACGAAATAATATTCGGATGAATTAACATTATTTCATTTTCGGATTAACCAACATCTAGGTATGAGGTAATCTTATTCGATTGTTCTATTAAAGAACCTTCGAAATAACGAAACTTATTTCATTTTTCCATTAATGAACTTCCGGAATAACGACCATCACCCACCATGACTCCAAGTCATTATGTCAGCGCTTTGCGAATGAGGCTACATGACAATAATAATGTTTAACGTGCATCCTCGATGAGTACGAACCCTTCATTACACATGCATAGAGAATCCGATTCCTGGAATCATGAAAAACAGTCTCGGCAAAATACTAGTCGTACAGCGCATTGTGAAATCCAATGACACTGCATATATGTGTGACCGTGCATCACAAAATAAACAAAAAGTCGCACCCCTTGGTTTTCCGTGAGGACTCAAGAAAGGTGAAATTGGCCAACCAAGTCAATTTTGAATTTTCCATATTTTCTGAAAGAACTATTCTTCTTCTACACTTATCTTGAGTTCGGGATCATAAATTGAATGGGAAAGTGGGTTTTCAGCAGTTTTTCTACAACTCCTTTTTTGGTAGAGAAGTGTGATCAGGTTTTTCTTAGAAGCCACTTTTCATTTCTTGAAAATCCTTTGCACACTCTTCACTTTCAACTCTAATAACTATTGAAAGGATGATGCTACTGCTTTGAAAATTAATATTAACCATAGACATAATGTTTTAAGAAAACATGCTCAATTTCAGCTTAATCCAATAATCCCTTCACTGTTGTTGCTCCAGTGGTTTACATCATGTTTTTTGTCCCATTCACGGCACAGGTAGCACGGCTTAGTAAAGATTAAGCGCTTGAATAGACCCTGTACTTCAGAGCCTCTTTTCTCAGTTCCAACTTTTCCAGAGTGTGGGCTTTCTTTACAAAATTCTTTAGGTTAGGAGAATCCATTTGAATTGACTTATACATCATTAAAAAAGCTTAGAGTCTGCTCTTTCAGAATCTGCCCTTAACTAAAAATCAAAGTGTGGCGACTTTTTGTTTGTTTGTGATGCAGGGTCACTTGTAAACTATACGGCAAAACGTGAACCAGTTTTGTTGGTTGAATGTCGTCCACCGCACGTGTGGGGAGTTTTGAACGGCATTGATATCGAAGCACAATCCATGTCAATTTTAGGTGTAAATCCTCGCTGAATCACTATCTTCAAGTCTTTACGTCTCGAAATGTTTTGTTTTTGGCTAATGTTCATATCATATATTTCAAACAATTATCAATTATTCTTTCAGTGGGGGTGTCGAATGCATGCATACACACGAAAACTTGTACACACATACTCCTGGACAAACTGTCACATAAACACACATGCACGCACACAAACGTCAACACTACATTATTACAACACACAAACGTGAATAAACATAATTATTTAGAGTGGGGGTGTAATCTAACCTTTCTGGGGATAAACACCGGCTACGGAAAGTACGAAACCAGATTAGACTTTGAAGTTGACAGAAATGTCTAATTCATAACCTTTAACATAATTATTAGGAAGAGTAGATATAATTATGTGGCGCGTCGGAGCAAAATGTCTTGACCTTTTACTGTATAACAAGGGGGGCATTTCATGAAGCGTTTTGTCAGATATTTCATCTGACAAAATGTTAAAAGCTACTGAAATCCTGGCATCTGATTGGTTGAGAGCAAATTTGTCTGACAAGTTGTCGGACAAAAATGCTTCATGAAATGCCCCCAAGGAAGAATGTTTCTATGTGTGATAATTTATATGGTCACTTCAGTAGAACTGTGGGACATATGAAGACCACGGTTTATCAATTCTGAGGTCCCAGGTTCAAGTCCCCCGGAGACAGCTGTTGTGCCCCAATGATATAAGGCAAAGGTCTTTGTTCCCATTGTCTTGTCCTTTGGAGCTATAAGAGAACCTCAGCCGTCAGTCCAGTGCCTGTTTGCTTTACAAGCAAGTATAAGCACGTGACTGACATATTGTGTACTAATATTTGTGACCCGCCATATTCGTGTATTCACAGCTTTCGTACTGCAGCCACGAAAAAGACATTTTATATTGTTATTCACTGCAACTCAATTACTTAAGTACATGTAATTCAATGCTATCGGCCTCACGGACATGACAGAACGTAACAAACTGAGCGAATAATTAAGTAATGTTTACATTGATGTAAGTGGATACCGCGAGCTATTTTTTTCTATGTGTTTTGTTATTTGTTGTTGTTGTTGTTGTTGTTGTTATTGTTGTTGTTGTTGTTGTTGGTGGTGGTGGTGGTGTTGTTCGCGTTGTTCCTTTCTTTAAAAAAAAAAAAAATCTGGCACGTGCACTCATTATGAGAGTACCAGTCATAAGAGTGAATAAAGTTTGGACACCTCCTTAAAGCTGGTGTCTCACTGAGCGGCGAACGTTTGCGAACGTAGCGAATTTGAGATTCGCCAACTTTTCTGACGAATGTTTGCGAAAAATCAAGGTTCGCTTCTGCCATTAGCGACAGTTAGCGACTTTTAGCGATGTTTAGCGACAATAACCAACACTTCAGCGAACTTTTGCGAAAGTGTTTGCGGTTTGCGAAACACAGGTGGCGACTATTAGCGACTGTTAGCAAATGTTAGCGACAATTTTGCAAATGCTAGCGACAGTTTTGCAAATATTAGCAACTGTTTGCAAATCCTTTGCGACAATTTGCGAATGTTCTGGGACCTACAAAAGTACCATAGTATCATAGTAAATATCATAGTATAGTCAGACCCATAAAACGAACGTACAACCTTCCACTGAATTCAGATCTCTTGTGACAACCGTTCAAGATGGATTTCCAGTATATTATGGAAATAAATTTCTGCCAAGAATAGGCTCAACGTGCTGCTATCCTTGAAGAGCTACTTTGCCAGGCTGCTGCTACAGCTATCGTGCAGCATAAGAGAAAGAAGATAAAGAAAAACAAGAGAGGAAGAAGAAAAGAAAGACTGTTTGGGTCAGAGAGTAGTTGTTGCAGAGGACAGACTTTGGTCAATATGAAAAGCTTTTGCAGCAATTACATGATGGAGATGTCAAGAGCTTCAAGAACTTTCTTAGAGTGGAACCATGCCTGTTTCAGGAGATTTTATATAGGAACCATTTGGTTACTTGGTCGCTAGCAGTGGCGAATCAAATAAAAATGTTAGCGACACCGTATTACGACCGTTTGCGAACTCTTACGAGTGTTTTGCGAATGTTTGCAACTGTTAGCGAAAATAGAAATTCGCAAAGGTTCGCAAAGAAATTTTGAACATGTTGAAAATTTCTTTGCGACAAGAAAAACTGTTTGCGACAATAAAAACCGTTTGCGAACTTTCTTGCAACTGTTAACGAACCTTTTGCAACCCTTTACGAACCCTGGCGAAATCCCAAATTCGCTACGTTCGCAAACGTTCGCCGCTCAGTGAGATACCCCCTTTACCTATATAACATTGGCACGCGACGTCGCGGAACTGCGGTTGTTATTTTGCATCGAACAAGTTTCAATGAGCAGGCATTTCTCTGCCAATTCCAGGGTAAGTCACTGAGCGAAGTCATTATATCAAATCTACACCGGAAATAATTTTTAAAAAAGTACAAATCGGAGACTTTCCTCTTGATTTTTGAAGTATATGGAATTGATTGTGAACGCAAGTGAGCTTTAAATTAAAAGAAGGTGATTATTAATAAGTATGGAAAGGGCTCCTGTTGTTTCCGTTGTCCAATAGTCAGCTTTAGAGGGCGCTTATCCAGAGTGTCAACGACATGATTTAACTACCATTAAAAGTCATAAGTGGTCGGTGACGGAGACATTTCGATGTACACTGTATGTTAAAATGTAATTGCTACGTCGGTCTGTCGGTTACTTTTAAACCGTGTACTTGTAGTCGTAACCCCCCTTATTCGCGCGCGAGATAATGATAGTAATAATGATAATAAAAACGCAAATGTCGGAAAAAAGGGCAATTCTGTATACACTTCATGGTACGCGTTATCTGTAACACTACCAATCATAAGACTTCTCCCTACACGACTCACTGCCCTAATACAGCCTTTCTTGTGATCGAACTCATTGATTTTGAAAACAGTGATAACAATAAAGCAAAAGCATGTAAATGTCTACGGGTCAAAATCTCTGTACATCACCTATACGGAGATTTGAACTCTGATGTCGGTACCTTCTGGCGCCTTTTCCAGGGATGCCAAGTTCAAAAAAATTTTATGAGTGAGATTTTCATGACTCGGCATCTCGGCATGCGAATGTGCGTGCGAGCGAGGGTGTGGGAGGGGTTTTTCCCCCCTGTGGCCTCCCACGGTAGGGAGCTTTTTCAATTTTTAGCTCTTAATGGTGCAATCAGGTGCATACTTAAAGGACAAGTTCACCTTCATACACATGTGGATTGAGTGAATGCAGCAATATTAGAACACATCAGTGAAAGTTTGGGGGAAATTGGACAATCCGTTCAAAAGTTATGAATTTTTAAAGTATCTGCGTAGTCACTGCTGGATGAGAAGACTACTATAGTGTATGATGTCATATGCGTACAACCATTAAAAGAAAATAAAAAGAGAATTTCACAAAACTTTACTTTTTGAATTAAGTGCACATTTCTTCGACTTGTTACTGACATATTATTATGTTAGGGTAATATTATTCCCCCTGCCTTCTGAAAGAGAGAAGTCAAGTGTTCTTTTGTTATGCGAGAAAAGTGAATATATGTTGAATTTTCTTTATTCTTTCTTTATATCGTTGTACTCATGTGACATCACAAGCTATAGTAGTCTTCTCATCCAGTCTTGAGTGAGCAGAAACTTCAAAAATTCATAACTTTTGAAAGGATTTTCCGATTTTCATCAAACTCTCAATGATGTGCTCTACTAATATTGCTGCATTCACTCAACCCACATGTCTATGAAGGTGAACTTGTCCTTTAAGTGACTATTTTTTACTTATTTTGAAAGACAAAAGGGAAATATACCTTCAATTGCAACTATTACTTTAATCTTTTGAGCTATGCTCATTATTATAGGCCCAAGTTGCAGACTTTGCCCGATGCGTGAGAAAAATGGGTGTCATGCGTGAGATCGTGAGATGGCCCCTAAATGCTTGAGTCCCACGCAGAATGCGTGAGACTTGGTAACTCTGCTTTTCACAACGTCGTTTGCATTTTTGTTGATCGCTACTATTTGCAGTCACTATGACAACAGCAAGTAAACGACCAATCGGGTGGTAGTATGTTGCTGGGGTGACTGGAATTGCTGGACCCAACAATACTGATATCAGCTTTTGGAGACAGGCAACTTTTTCTTATCTGATGCTGCATGTATGTGAGATGTTTTCTTGAATGACGTCTGATGATGATGTGTACAGTAGAAATACATGTATACTCCCACAGTTGTCTTGAGCAATGTGATAATGGTCTCCCCTGGTTTGCTCAACATCAGCTGTGTTGTGGCTCTGTCGATGAGATCGTGGACTGTCAATCACCAAGTTCCTGGTTCAAGACCCCTGTTTGCAGTGGTCATGAACAGAGGAAAGGCACTCTATCCTCATTGCCTGACTTTTATAGGAGGGGACTCTTAAGCGGTTGTTTTGTGATTTCTTACTTACATTTTACAAGCATTGAATCAGACAATATCAATCAATTAAATTCAATTCTATGCCAATATTGTACATTCCATCCACACCATTAACTGTATGATCTTCACTGCTCTTACCACTGCATTGTACCACACCCACTTACAGTTATGTGGGACACCATCTTCAGAAACTGACCATTACTAAGTATGGAAGCAATCACAATCACCACCACCCATTCACACAGATAACAAAAAATCACAATAAGATTCAGTGAAGTGTCGATGTCATTTCCCTTTCTTTATTTACAATGTATGCGCGTATGCTCCATTACATCAGGAAATATTGGCGTTTGATCTCATAAACAGGAGACCATACAAAGATGAACTATATCAATAGCATCTTTTTTTTTTTGTATATCTAGCTAATTAATCTTCAGACGAAATGTACAAATCACACAAATCACATGAAAGGTCTGTTGTCAATCTGCAGATGAAAGAATGTCAAAATTATACTATAGATCAATATGATAGAAAAGGAGTCATATCTCTTATTCGATAGAGAATCAATATACCACACACACAAACACACTAAGAGTATAACAAGATGTCTAATTCTGACAGCAATACGTGTCTTAATTAAAATGGAAACGAAAGTATATTAAGTACATACATGAAATGTTCAACAGCCTCACAATGTGAAACTGTATGATACTGAGAGTGAAAAGTTAGCAAAGAAAACGTCCCCCCGGGGAAAATATTTGAAATAGCAAACAACTGGGGGAAACTGGACTGACAATATCGAGCAGTTCAGAGGTCAAAATGACAAGCAAATACCGCAGAGTGCACTGCAGTAGGCCCACATAGTTATCACGGAGCCTTGTGTGGTCGAAATTATACCTCTGATAATGGCATACCACTCAATGTGATACACTGTTCGATATAATCCCGTTCAATACAGTGTTATGGAAAGGGGTACAATGTACTATTCAATGTGAAATCATTCAATATGGCATACCATTAAATGTGATATAATCACTGCAATCAAGACATTCTGATCAGCAAATATCAGTCAGGGTTGTATCATTCAATTTGTGATACCATTCAATGTGATTTCATTCAATGTGACACTATTCAATGTGACACTGAGTGATGTGGTACTGTATTGCATTCACCATGGCACCATTCAACATTCACGATGTATTATCCAGGGTAACTTATAACCTGACTGCATAACCTTTAGGGGTTTTCTAACATTTTTTTAAATCTTTTATTAATTTTTTTCTTTTCTTTTCTTTTCTTTTTCTTTTTTTTTTTTTTTTTGGGGGGGGGGGGGGGGGGGGGGAGGAGGAGTTACCATATAAATCCGCTACAGATTTCATGTCCAAAGGATATACACTGGAGCTTTGTTTCTTATTGTCTTCTGACATATTTACTATGTCAACAAGACAAAGGATAAGTCCAGGTGCAGCAGGACTTATCCGTTTTTATTCAATGTAACTCCACTCAAAATGTGCCAAAGGTTTGTTGGCCTCAAGATGCAGTAGATACTACAAATCTACCACTTCATTGAAATTTACGAAACGTATCAGGGCCCCGTTTTAATAAAATCAATTTTACATTTCCTTACCACACAAGCTGCCATAGACTTACAGTTGAAATCAACTATATAATCAATTTTAACTCTTCATAAAACAGGGCCCAGGTTGGGATGTACTCCTTGAAGCTGCTCTCTCATGGTCAAATGTCTTTGATTGAAAGAGTTTCACATCACAGGCAAATATATCCATACATCATTATGACAACCGACGTTTTGCAACCACTCGTTAACCTGGCTTTCTCTTTGTTTCTGGCTGAAGGTTCGTCATCACGGGTTATAGAGTTTGTTTGAAATTATGCATCAACTTTTTTTAACATACAGCTGTATATACTATGAATGTGACGTAGAGCTTTTCATTCTATAAGTGCCAATTTACTTCCCTTAACTTCCATGTTCTGCATGTCCACATGACTGCATACCACAGACAATATAAAAAAGGAATATAAGAATGTTGTAAATATTGCATTAGCCAAAATGTGGAAGTACAACGTATTCGTATCTGAAGGATAGTTTAAGGAATCTGGACTACATGCAAGGAAATACGCTCTTTCTGAAAGTTTTGAGCTCTCTTCAACATGCCTACATATGTGTATGAATGTGCATTTGTATGAATCAATCAGGACACTAACAAGTCTTGTTTTTCTGGGAGCAGCATACCGGCATGTCATGTCTGTAGGTGTTACTGGCAGAAGGGCACATGTGTGGAAAAAAAGAACATAATCATGTTCTTCAGCGATTGTGACAACTTTTGCACCACATTACCATCCCGTGATGACTGCCTAGTCTATTGTGGCGGTCCAGATCTATACTGGCCAGTTTTGCATTTCAGAACTACGATGATCAGTACTATGCTATGGAAATATGGGGCAAGACAGATGCAGGTGCAAGTTATAGCCAAGAACACGAAGCAAGGTGAAGTTTAATGTTGAGACGGATAATAAGTTGGTGCAGCCGCTATACAATTAATAGCTCCCCATCGGCAGATCATTAAGAAACTGAACTGAGGGCTATCATAAACAGTATATGGGTGACCTGTAAATAGTCATTACTGGTAACATCTATTCATGCTGCAAGTAGTCATTACTAAGACAAAATTTGTTTACTCACACGCCATTGAGAAATGGATCTACAAATGGAAACTGATTCCTTTAAATTCCTACATGCCAATTAACCCTTTATAAGCCAATGAGTCAAATGCTAACTAATTTTACATACGTACCTATATGGACAAGTAATCAATGTGGCAGGCAGAGGGTTAAAGATCCACAGTCCCCCAATATAGAATGAAAAAAAAAAAATTAGAATTAGACATTATTGTTAGAATTTCTATGATTGTGGCTATTACATATTCACATTTACAATCATAAGTATACAGTGGCTAGTATAGTTCTGAGCAGGATAAGTACTTTTAGGCAATATTATCACAGGCATTGATTTCTAATCAGTCTTCACTTGATTAAAAGAAAAAAAACTATAAAGAAAATCTTTTCATTTCTGATTGACATCCACACAATCAATGAAATACTTTGTTACAGAGTTTCCTACTCATATTCTGCCAATCCTGGAATAGAAAAGGAACCTAAAAATGACACAGCATCCACTCTGCCATGGTCTGGACCATCACCAAGGAATTGGTGGAGATAAACCTTTTTTTTTCATAAAATGAGTTTGAGAATGTAGCCAATCAGACACGCAATTCAAATGAGTCATGCGTGTGCTCTTCAGTTTCTTACTAACATGCATGGGCGTGCAAAGAGTGTGCAGCAAAAAAAGCATAACTGCATGCTCACTGACATCACAACGCATACTTTAGCAAATTTCAAGTTTGATTTTGTTTTCTGTTTCCACAAATTGATTTCAATCTGGAGGTATAATCTAAACCATAACCCCCGAATTCCATGCATCAGATGTGTGATCAAAGCGCTGCCAATTAGCCCACTGAAATGAAAACATCGCCCCCCACATGGGTTTCACTCGAGCACTTTTCTAAGAACCACGGACGTCATGTTGGGGAGGTCATTTTGTAAATGATGTCTGCTCTGACAATAAGAAGTGTACGAGAAGTCCTACAAGTCCAGGAAGGCTACCCCGAGCTTCAAATAGCAACCAATGGCAACCCACGGCATGAGACTCAATACAACTTGTATGGTATTGAGCAGCAAAAGAAAAAGAAAATAAATAAAGAAAGAAAGGAAAATAAATAAAAATGAACAAAAGTAAAAACAACAATGATAACATAGAGATAAAATTTACATCATTGAACAAAGTGTGTCACTGTGTCACATCTCTCTGCTCAGGGAAGTGCTATAACACTAAACATCGTCCTAATGTCATTACTCATTTATTGCTTGATGGATACAACCTACAAAACCTACTATGTAAAGAAGTAGACTGAAAAACCCTGTGTTCCCATCAAAGCCGAGTGCATAGTGCTTTTAACATTATCATGGATTTTCTTTTGGCGAGATGTGATTTACTAAAGCCAGCCATTAACTATGCCAACTGTCATTGCCATGCACGTACCGTATCTTCACTGCCATTATAGAAGCTGTGCACAAAATGCAACTGGCAAAATAATCAAAGATGAAAGCCAAACATTCTATTCAAAGATCCATATTCATAGTCACTAGCATGGATGACCAAGATCTATAAAGTGAGTCCGTGAATTCTATCACTTCAAACTACAAATGGCTTCGTTTCGATGTTGACGCTGCATATCAGAATCAAAAGAACACACGCAGGTAGGTTACAGAATCATCACACGTAAACATTACTCAGTCTGCTCTGAATCCAGAATCTGAATCGAATGAAGACTATACAGATCAATGCGACTTCGCTAGCACTATTTCCTACCCAGTAAATATGTAAACACAGTGGTCAAAATTTTTCACTATATTTCATTCATTCCCGGGTGTGTGCATTTATACCAATTCCTCACATGAATTCACCACACAATAAATCACAGACAGTGTCTACATAACTCAGTTTTGAAAGTACAAAATCTGTCCTGCCTTGGTAACCTGTACCGCATGTGCTAATGCCTAAACAGCACTGATGTCTTGTTTAACACGTCTCCACAAGGCAAGAATGACTGGTCGTCACTCAAGAGAACAGAGAGCCATAATATACCTCATACCATGATGTCTGAAATTTTCCCCATTTCTTTCAAGAGGAGACTAGAAATGTCGCTAAGGCGACTGGTATGCCTCCGCCATAATGCATGATTCTCCTAATAGGTCTATATTACATGTGGACAATGTGTGATTACATTTTCACAAAATTGGCAAATTTATATTAAAATGACAAGTTTGTCACAAATGTGTTGAATGTTCACCGTCCTTGACCTAGGTTTAATTGGATGAATAGGAGAGCATGTATTTGGGGATTTAAGGACTTTAACTTGACTTTGCCCATTCATAACTTTATGCATTGAGTAATTTTCAAGGTATGGAGAAAAAGTGCAATTTCTGTATTGAAAAGTACATTGTTACCATTTTCATCTGGCCTTTGACCCTAAAATTCATAGGATAATCACTGTTAGGCAGATTATGCATAAATATGTAGAAAGTTTCAAGATAACTTGAGCCACTTCTGAGATATGGAGGAAAAAGTTAGTTCAGCACTTTCCCTTGATCTTTGACCTTTTGACCTCTGTGGCAAAAAAAAAATGAAAAAAAAAGTTTCCAGAGAATCTCTATTAGGTTACATATATACATGCATACACCAAGTGTAAAAAAAAAATCCTGCTGGCATTGCATAAATATGAGGGAAAAAGTAAAATGTTGAAGTGTTGCCCTTAACCTTTGACCCCTGACCTTTGACCCCATGAACCCTAAATTCTCTAGATAATCACTGCCAGTCAGTACACGTATATATACTATGTTCCATGAAGATACCTTGAACAAATTCCAAGTTACGGAGAAAAAAGTGAAGTTTTGATATTGTTACTTGACCTTTTGACCTTTGACCTCATGACCCCAAACTTTCACCAGAGAATCTTAATTGGGTAATACATGTATACACTAACTTTTAAGAAAATATCTTCAGGCATTCAATAGATATGGTGGAAATGGTGAAATTTTAAGCATTTGACCTTGACCTTTTGACCTTTGACCTTGAGCATGTGCACCCAAAAGTTGATATGCACAACTTCACCCCCTAATACACATACATGCCAAGTTTCATTATGATACCTCAAAAGGTTTTTTAGTTACGCTGTCCACAAAATTCATTACGGACGGAAGGACGGACGGAAGGACGGACGGAAGGACGGACCGACGGACGGAAGGACGGACGGACGGACGGACGGACGGACGGACGGACGGACGGACGGACAACCCGAAAACATAATGCCTCCGGCACCACTTCGTGGCGGAGGCATAAAAACAGCACTGAAGCCCAAGTCACAAATCCCCAATACCATCTCTGGCTGGTGAACAGCAGAATTTTGCAGAAAATCTAACTTTGAACGCAGAGGTCTGCATTTTTTTTCTCTCTCTCTCTTTCAGGCACAGAGGAGAATACTAATGGCCACAGAAGGCTGCTGGAATGCATTCCGCATCTAGCCAAGTTTTGTGAATAGAGATAACAAATATTACATGCTGCCATTGAAAGAGGATCATAGCACTGAGTTTGACAGAGCTGTACCAAGCTGTAAGTCAGTCTAACAGTATCTTCTGAGAATAGTAAGATCACCTTGCATGTTTTTGCCAGTACAAGTGAAGTACTTACATGCAGCAGCTGTTTAACAAGGGATGCAGAGGAAGGCAAGAGGTTGCCTAAAACTTGGCTGCAGCTATGGATATCAACAAGAAAACAAAAATGCAAACAACACAACTAGACAAGAAATGGACAGGGAGTTGTGACTTGGGACTCCAGTTTTCAAATGCACTCACTGTATGACAATCAAAATGATGGCAGAGAACGTCATATCTCTGAAGCTTAACCCGTTGAGGACAGGCTGATTTTGCTACAACATGCATTTCCCCATAGACACTTGCCCGAGTATACTCGGACCTAGTCTTCAACGGGTTAAGACAAATTTTTGCTCTGTTTCTCAGACATTTAGTTTTCTGGATCTCTAGACATTTTTCAGGGAGTGACTGCATTTAGATAATATCATCCACTCTCATCCTGGGTTGCCATGGCAACGCGAGCTCGAGAAACATGATGCAATGTGCTGGACATTAAAAACATTAATGGACAGCAGAATGGGGGGGGGGGGAAGAAAAAAAATGCTCTTGGTGCTAATAACGTCACTCAGGTGGTGCAACAATATTCCACATGGTTTTCCCCGAGACAGACACTGGAGTCCATGCAAAAGCGATCACGGACCAAGAATTCACTCTTCACACGGCATCAATAATCCAAGAAAATGTTCCTAGCGACTCCTGCCGCAGCTCAGAACATTTCTTTTGCCATCCAAAAGACCAGTCTTTCTGGAGCCTCTCTGCTCTGACAGGGTTTCCCCCTTACGCCCCCTACACCCCATTTGATTTGGGGGAAGGGAGAGGTGCGGGGACGCCGGCAGTCCTGTGACGAGCCCAATCTATTCCAGCTGGGCAAGTAGGAGGTGTAGCTCCCGGAAGGTGCTGCCCAGCTTGCCAGCCACGTGCTGCTTGTCCTCCACGGTGCCACGGACAGCGATCAAGTAGGTGTAGCACTTGCTGCACTTCCTGTACCTGAGAGAGAGGGGGTGGGGGTGGGAGAGAGAGGGTCGGGGATTGACTGTATCTGCTGATGAGCATCAAAGACATACTTAGCAGTAGCAGTAGTAGTAGTGTAGTAGAAGTAGTAGTTGTACGTAGTTGTTGCCGTGGTAGTAGTAGCAGTAGTAATAGAAGTAGTAGTAGTAGTAGTAGTAGTAGTAGTAGTAGTAGTGGCAGTAGTAGTAGTAATAGTAGTAGTAGTAGTAATATCAATATCATCATCATCATTTTGATCAAATGCATACTTATTACGATGATCAATGCTACATCTGTATGGCTATTAAAACACAACATTACATCCTGATTACTAAAGTGGATTTGAAATGAATTGTTATTCTATTTGTGTTACTTGCCACAGAGGAAACAATGAATGCTTGTAAAGTAACCAACCACCATACCACCCCTGATAGTTCTCTCTGAAGGACAAGGCATTGAAGATAGAGAGCCTTGATACCAAGGGGCTCAACCCTTACTGCCAGGGGCCTTAAACCAGGGAGGTCACGATAGAAGGACAGCTTTGTTGACCAGTAGAAAGAGTAGTGTCCACTTACCTCTCTTCCCTCGTGATGTCCACTCCCGACGGTGGACACTTGATGTTCTGGTTGATGAGGTTGGTAAAATTTCTCAGTACCAGCTTCAGACAGGCACACGACGTTTGTACATAGCTGGATACCAAGAATAGGAGAGGCGGTAGGTTATTTGTGAGCCAACGTATTAAACTTTGCACAACTACCCGTGCAGAGGCAGTGAGTATCTGCAAGCAGCTGAACAGACATAGCAGCTGCCACATTTTGTTGAAACAGTGTCTGTGACTTTCATTTCAAACAGTACGGTAAATTTAGATGCACGAATGTACAGTGCCTTTCTTATTCATCTGACAAGGAAAAAGAAAATTACCTTCGTAGAGCCATGATCATTACATGTTCAGTGTTTTCATTTTAATCTGACACGGAAAAACAAAAAGTATGTTTGTTTAGCCATAATCATTATGATCATCGTTAATACCATTTTCAGGAGTTTGAATGAATAAAGGTGACACTTTTGAGATGGTCATGTTTATTGCTACCTCGCTTGATTCACATCATTTTAATAGGTACAAGCAGATGATTATTTTACACACATCAACTGAACCTAGTGAAGGTATTACACAAACACTTTCACACTGTAGTGCTTAAACATTCACGCAACAGCACACATCTCATTCATAGAGTAATGTAAAATGTACTCCGTATTTTCTTTCCCCTTTGAATGACTTCTGAACACCTGCTCACATCTCTGTGCAAATGGTGAAAAGATCCTCGCCCGAAAGCATAAGCACATTTCAGGAAACGTGAGCACAGTCAATATGACATTCTAGAATGATACAGCCAGCAGAAAGTGAATCTGTTTCTTACTTTTCGTATTTACTTGTAAGCAGCTCCTTCAGTTTGGGGAGAACGACCACACATATATCTAGGTTCCATAATGATCTACAGAGGCAGAGACAGAAAACATGAAACAAGACTTTTCAATGTATACTTTTGTCATCAAATATAAATAGAGGTATATGGATATGTGCACTCTACCAGAAAACTATCTACAAATTACAGCATTCAATTATGTCCTCAGATTTCACAAACAAATATTTATCAAGAATGATTTACAGGAATGATTGCATACATTCTTTAAATTGAAGTGACAAAAGTGACAAGTGCAAGAACTACACCAAATTCAATATCACAAAATTAGGGAACAAGCAACTGAACTACTGTTACAATTCATACTGAAAGAGTTTCAGCATCTACGCAAAATGGTATTCACAAAGTTAATAATCAAATTTCAAGTACATGAATGAAATGGCACAGTAACAAAAACAAATAAAGATATAAAGACAGAAAGAAAGAAATACAAGAAAAATTAGATATATCGCTACGGCGACTGATATGCCTCCGCCATAATGCATGGTTCTCCTAATAGGTCTATAGTACAATGTCTTGACAATGTGTGATGACAGTTTCACACAATTGGCAAAATATCAAAATGACAGGTTTGACACAAATGTACTGAATGTTCACTTTCCTAGAACTAGGTTCAATTGGATGAATGATTAAAATGTCAGAGTGCAGGTATTTGGGGAACTGATGATTTTTACTTGACTTTTGACCCTTTTATAAGTTTATGCATTGAGTAATTTTCAAGGTATTGAGAAAAAGTATAATTTCAGTATCAAATGGGAAAATAGCATTATCTAAACCTGGCCTTTGACCTTTGACCTCACAGTTCCAAAGAGAATCACTGTTAGGTTGAACATGCATAAATATGTAAGTTTCATGATGATACCTTGAGTTACTTTTGAGATATGGAGGAACAAGGAAAAGTAGAAATTACGCGGTGTGTAATATATGTCCCCGCCGGAAGTAGCATTTTGTAGCAAAATGTGCAATATAAGTCAACAATCAAGGTCAAAGGTCAAAGAAGTCAAAGGTCAAAATTCTGTGTAGAAGTTTTGAAGCCCTCACCTAGTGCCATCACATAATCAAATGGAATCGAAATCGGGTTAGAAATGGCGAAGGAGTAGCATTTTGTAGCAAAATGTACAAGCTAGGTCAAAAATCAAGGTCAAAGGTCAACATTCTGTGTAGAAGTTTTGAAGCCCTCACCTAGTGCCATCACATAAAGCAAACGGAATCGAAATCGGGTTAGAAATGGCGAAGGAGTAGCATTTTGTAGCAAAATGTACAATATAGGTCAAAAATCAAGGTCAAAGGTCAAAGAAGTCAAAAGTCAAAATTCTGTGTAGAAGTTTTGAAGCCCTCACCTAGTGCCATCACATAAAGCAAACGGAATCGAAATCGGGTTAGAAATGGCGAAGGAGTAGCATTTTGTAGCAAAATGTACAATATAGGTCAAAAATCAAGGTCAAAGGTCAAAGAAGTCAAAGGTCAAAATTCTGAGTAGAAGTTTTGAAGCCCTCACCTAGTGCCATCACATAAAGCAAATGGAATCGAAATCGGGTTAGAAATGGCGAAGGAGTAGCATTTTGTAGCAAAATGTACAATATAGGTCAAAGGTCAAGGTCAAAGGTCACAACTGAAATTCTGTGTAGAAGTTTCAAAGCTCCCATGTAGTGCTATCATATAAAGCAAACAGAATCAAAATTGGCTCATAAATGACAGAGAAGTAGCAAATTGAACATTTTGATCACACACGGACGCACGGACGGACGCACAGACACACACACGTATGGAGCCCGTTTCATAGTCCCCTGCTCGAACTCGTTCGGCGGGGACAAAAAGTGCAATTCAGCACTTTCATTTGACCTTTGACCTTTGACCTTTTGGCAAGAAACTTCCCACAGAACATATATTGGGTAATACATGTATACATCAAGTTAAAAAAAAACAAACCTTCAGGCACTGCATAGATATAAGGAAAGTAGTGATATTTTGAGGAGTTGACCTTGACCTTTGAACCATGACCTTTGAACCATGACCCCCAACTTCCCTAGATAATCACTGCCCATTGGAACAAACATATGTACTAAGTTCCATGAAGATACCTTGAACCATTTGCGAGATATGGAGAAAAACATGAATTTTCAACCTTTTTTTCACAAAATAACCTGTGACCTTTGACCTTTGACCCCATGACCCTACAATCCAAACAAAGTATTATCCCCCCAGGATATACCCTCATACCAAGTTTGATGTAAAACCACCACACAGTTCTTGAGATATCAACAAAAACAAAACGGGACGGACGTACGTATGGACGGATGAACGGACGGATGAACGGACGGACGGACGGACGGACGGATGTACGTACGGACGGACGGACGACCCGAAAACATAATGCCTCCGGCCACTTCGTTGGCGGAGGCATAAAAATGACAAACAAAATACTGATTACTATATGAAAACTGAGGGAAGTGTATCTAAACGATCATCTGACTTCAATTAGGTATGATGACAGGAGGGTCAACTTACTTCTTGAGTAGCATGATGTTGAGAAGATCAACCAGAATAGCTTGGTCCTTCATGTTGACTGCAGACTCAATGGATGTCTGAAGATTAAAGCACAAGTATTTCTTTTCTTTAACCATAAATATACGAACAGACACACGACAATGACAAATGAATAATAAACGTTCCTAAAATGAGGCAGCCAAATCATTCACAAGGGATCAGATACACAAATTGCCCCTGAATGTCTACGATATCCACAGACAGATTCATGTCTGTAGACTGTGTATAATTTTTTTTCAATTCTCAAAACTATGGATGTTAATGTCAAAATGGCACTTGGAATTCCTGCAAAAATGCAAATCCCCTGAAAATACACACATTATATCAAGAGTACATGGATCAAAATCATCATAGTTTACTACTCCAGCACTGAGCAACTCTGATAGAGAGATATTGAACAAATAGGCAGCAAGAACCAGTTGATGCAAAGGATGGACACTTGTTTCTTTTTCTTTTAAAATTCATTTCAAAGAAGACAAGTACGATGTACGATAATACTGAATAGGGTTTCAACAAACAGGAAATTTGTGAGCCAATGACGACAACATATCATCAGATTAGTATTTGTTGATCAGGAACAATATCTGAACATTTGTGAAAACATGCAGAACACTATATTCCTGAACTTTCTTGTCTTGTTTTTTAGTTTTTTGTTGTTGTTTTGTACTTTGTTCCATCTTAATTACAAATTTCTCTTTAATGTTGATAAACAGACATTCCAACCTTTCTAACTGAAAAATAGGAATACTTTGGCTCAGAAGCACGAAGAAAGAGCACAAGTGAGCATTAAAATTGTAAAGAAAAATAAGAATCTGCTGTCAAAAGAAGAGCTGGAAATGATAAAAATTCAGATTCTTTCCTCCAAATTCAGAGTGGTTGGGAGGTCTGGATTCATTACGGTATACGATAAGACCAAAGAAATGACATGAGCCAACTCACCTTGACGTCTCCCGCTGACCAAATGGCCCTGATGACGTCCAGGTTGCGGTGCCTACTGGACAGAACCTGGCACATGGAGCTGTGGCCCTTTCGTAGACTCTCCATCCTCTCTGCATCGTTCTGCCTCCGGCTCGTCGGGGCCGGGCCACCGGGGGCTTGGGCCTGGTGCTGCTGCAAAATGCAATGACACGTGTACGCAAAAGGCTGATGAAGTGCCCATTTCATACGGCGTCTACCAGAAATACACTGTAGTAAGACAGAATCTACAGCCACTTGAGGCTTGGACTTGGTATTTCTGCAATGCATGGCACAAGCTAGCCTTTTGACAAGGCCCTCTTGCTGTACGATGGGGATAACAGGCGTGCGACATGAGCCCAGCTGAGTGCGACAGTGTGAGGGCCTTTTGAGATCTGCTTCACATATTATCATTCATGACCACATTAACCCCTACTGAATAATAAAGCACTACTAAGGAGAAACTTGTGAGTTACAGGCATGCACCTCAATACGCAGAAATAATTCCAAAATCAGGAAGGTTTTTATATCGTGTTGCCAGGGCGGGAAGAGATATACTGTCAACTCTGCATATCAAAGTCAAACATAACGGGACTGGGGAAAATGCACTGACTTTATAGGTGACGTTCTGCTTCTGCATCTACAGAGGAATGTAAACATACGTAAGGCAATGAATGTTAATTGGGACTTTTTATTTCATTGACAATTAGCTTATTACTTGACATACGCCCTGAAGACTTACACTGAGTTGACTGCATAAATTATTGTAAAAGTGATTATTTTTGTGTGAGTAATTTTTCGCACTCAGTTGGGTAAGCTGAGTTTGGCACGTTTTTTATTCTGCGTAATCACGACATCCAGTACTGGAACAGATGGCAAGCAAAAAATATTCACGTGCTTCCTTTTCGCACTAGTTTCTGGATGTGTGAAATGTGCGAAAATTGTCATCATCATGAAAATTTCCCATTTAAAGTATCAAGAAGTTTCCCACAGAACCAGGGACACTTGGCAGCTAGCTCTAGCAGCAACGCTGCAT
The DNA here is from genome assembly GCF_040938485.1 of Diadema antillarum. Classification (NCBI taxonomy): domain Eukaryota; kingdom Metazoa; phylum Echinodermata; class Echinoidea; order Diadematoida; family Diadematidae; genus Diadema; species Diadema antillarum. The sequence continues at coordinate 5,334,882 of NW_027270906.1, read as the reverse complement.
TTCATTTTAATTCAAAATTCAATGATTTTGCAAATATTTTGCATTTTGCAAGTGAATGGTGAGCATTTCATATATCAACGACATTGGGAAATGGTGTTTAGGGAGTTCTCACCGGTAGGAATGCATTCATGTCAAGGTTTGCTGGCTTGTTCCTGTCCGAGGGTATGATGGTGGAGGCAGGTTCTGGCATCTTGGTCGGAGGTGCCTGGATGAGAATTATGAAAGAAACAGTTGACATTATAGGCGCATTCCTTTCTTCCATGCAAATGATACAATTGCAGACTGTGTTTACACAGAATCATCTGTATGTACTATCAAAGGCAAAACATGTTTCTGATAGAAAGAGAAAATTGATGTATTTGTGTGGAGGAGCTGAACTTTGAAGTAAACAGCAAGCATGAAACCTGGCATGAAATGACTTCACAGACCCTGAAATGTTGAACATGTGTGAATATGAGATCATTGTGAAGACAATAGATGCCTAAAAACGTGCACAATGATGAACATGATACTAAGAATCAGAAAGTGATGAATTTCACATTCACCTCCTTAGCTGGTACCGGCTTGGTTGCTGCAGGTGTTCGGCTCGGTGCCTGCTTGGCGTGCACAGGCTGCCAGTCATCCCCTGGCGGTGACGGTGCTTTGTTGGCCGGTGCCACGGCGGCTTGTGGCTGCAGCGCTGCAGGCTGTGGCTGGGATGGGCGGGATGAGGGCGGTGGTGGTTCTGAGGCGCCGGGAACATCCAGCGGTGCCGGGAATGGTTGCGCTTTCCTCTCAGGTGAGCGGTCTGTGATGTCAACATTCACAGGTTTGAAGGAATATCACCGTTAGGAAAACAAAAAACACAAAAAACAAAAACAAAAAGGAGAAAGAAATAGTACTATTGGTTTAACTTGTCTGACATCCAACCCTACAAGTATCTTGACCCTCCACTTTTTTTAAAATCGATTCTGTAAGTGATGATTCTGTCTCCGTAATCAAATTTTCTGTGCAGATAAGTCAGGAGTATTGCAGACAGTTTCCAACCATAAAATATGTACTTCTAGCAGGTCAACATCATCAAGAATTTAACCTTTTTCTCTTCTCATTTTGTGAGCATGCCCAATGGCACTAAATGCCACTCAATGAAAAATAATGCATAGTGTGTGCAAGCATGCTCCTATGTACAGACAAACACAACAAAAACTCTCTACCCGCTCTATTTTGCAGCAGCCCAATATTCCAATACACTTATTTTCCCTCTAAGACATCCTTAATTGTTGGCTTATTCTGTCTGCGGTACTTACCTATCCTAGACTTAGGGCTGAAGATTTTTGCATAATTCTCTGGGTCCCTGATGTCGGCAGTCGATGTGGAGTCGTCGTCTTTTCCCTCGTCTTGTGTCGGAGACTGTCTCTCTGGTTCTGACTTCACGTCCGGTTGCCTTTTGGAAGAGTACCCATGAAACATAACAAAAACACAAATTGAACAAGGCAAGTGCCATAATGTGTCTCGCCCACAAACGTACAACACCTCTTTTTTTATTTTGTTCACAAATGGACCTATGGATCAAAAGTTAGGAGTCATAATTAAATGCACAGTACATTGGGCCCTAAAAATTCATTGACCCCTGCCTGTGACCTTTGACCTTGTGGTGACCATCAACTCCCCAAGGTATATCTACCATCCAAGTTTAGTCACAAATAGACTTACGGATCTAAAGTTATGACCCATAATCAAAACTCGCCCTAAAAACTTAACATTGGGCCCTAAAAGTTCATTGACCCCTGTCCGAGACCTTTGACCTTGTGGTGACCATCAACTCCCCAAGGTACATCTACCATCCAAGTTTGGTCACAAATACACTTACGGATCAAAAGTTATGGTCCATAATCGAAACGCGCCCTAAAACTTAACATTGCGCCCTAAAACTTAACATTGGGCCCTAAAAGTTTATTGACCCCTGCCTGCGACCTTTGACCTTGTGGTGACCATCAACTCCCCGAGGGACATCTACCACCCAAGTTTAGTCACAAACGGACTTATGGATCAAAAGTTATGACCCATAATCGAAACGTGCCCTAAAAACTTAACATTGGGCCCTAAAAGTTCATTGACCCCGGTCTGTGACCTTTGACCTTGTGGTGACCATTAACTCCCCAAGGTACATGTACCATCCCAGTTTGGTCACAAATACACTTACGGATCAAAAGTTATGGTCCATAATCGAAACACGCCCTAAAAGTTCATTGACCCCTGCCCGTGACCTTTGACCTTGCGGTGACCATCAACTCCCCAAGGTACATCTACCATCCAAGTTTGGTCACAAATACACTTACGGATCAAAAGTTATGGCAAATAATCGAAACGTGCCCTAAAAACTTAACATTGGGCCCTAAAAGTTCATTGACCCCTGCCTGTGACCTTTAACCTTGAGGTGACCTTCATACTTGGTTAAAGGTAAAACTTTGTATGACCACTCTTCCCTCCAAGCTTGATTCAAATTGAAGCCCAGAGTACAGAGTTATTCAAGTTTTTATAGCGTTACGGACAGACGACGGCCGGACGGACGACGGACGGCTGGACGGACAACGGACGGACGGACGGACGACAGACGGACAGACGCCGCAGGCGATCCCTTAGTATCCCTTAGTCTCCCCTCACCTCCGGTGGGCTCGACAAAAACGACATAGGGTAAAGATGGTGAGCATGATGAAGAAATGGAAACCCAAAGCCTGTAGGAACCTTCATGGTTTATGGGACCAGCACTTGCTCCTACTGGTTGATATGAAAGATGTTCTGGGGGGTGTTTCATCAACATTTGTCAGCGCTGACAACTTGAATCACCATAGTAACAGTCAGTGACCAGAGCATCTCAGCCAATCAAAACCAAGGATTTTGCTGAAATTGTCAGCGCTGACAAACGTTGATGAAACACCCCCCCCCCCCAGATGTTATTTCATATTTTAGCAGAAAAAACTCTGTATTTAACAAATTCTAAGTGACTTAATTCAACAAGTAAAGGTGACTCATCAGCTTTTAAAATGCTGAAGATGGTGATATGGAACCCACTAACATTAGATTGTATCTTTTTATTATCAAGGAAAACATGAATTACAGGTATTCCATCTTTTCCCCTATCAACATAAAGTTTGGCAGTTGTGGACAAATATGAAGTTTCTGGGCAAACAAACCCAAAAATGACAAAGGTTTGTATTTATTCCCTTTTTTTGGTCATTAATTTCATGTGGTTATACAGTCTGTATTTTCAAAGCCACTGTTGCTACAAAGAGTCAGGAAGGAATTCAAACCAAACTGTGGTAAGGAATACTGGGCACATTATGAGGGTAAAAAAAGGAGGAGGGGGGAGGGTGGAAGGGGGAGGGTGGAGGGGGGAGGGTGGAGGGGGGAGGGTGGAGGGGGGAGGACACCTCATAAGTAGACAAAATGTATTTTATTCGGAATGCACTGTAATGTCACAAGCCCAGCTTGTACATTGCAGGGTAATAAGGGGTGAGATGAAATCAAACAAGACACCCTGGGGGTCTTGTACTCACTTGAGTATCGCAAGTTTACCCGCCACACATTCTGCATGGAGACAATTTGAACTACTCGACATCCTATCACTCTAGGGATAATACCTGCCAAGTTTGGTGAAAATCTGTCACTGGGTTTTCAAGACGAAGCTGAAAATGTTAAAAGTTCATGCACATTGTATGATGGACAATGAACGATCGCAACAGCTTACGTGAGCCTGCTCCAGTGAATTAAAAGAAGGGGAAAGGAGAAGAAATAATCACCTCTGTTTGCTGGACGTGGTATGCGGTCTTTCGCGGACAAAGTTTTTCCTGCCACTGGCTGTCAGGGGCTTGGGAGGAACATCATCCCCAGCAGGCACCTCACTGGCCTGACTCTGGGGCTCTTGCGCTAGCCCTGTAGTACTCATTCTCTGTTAATAACAAACAAATAAACAAGCACATACATCAATAAGAAAAATAAAAACCACTTAACGTATTAAAGGCCTGTTGGCTGACACTGCAGCATTTCAACAAAAACTGTATTAGCCTTTACATACTGTTTATAATACATTTTAGGCATTTGGCCGAGTGAACTGAGTTTTGCATGTTTTTCATTTTGCTGACTATCAAAATGGTGATACATGTAGCAACAGCATAAATTCACATATGGACTACAATCAGTGAACAGATTTTTTTTTTAGTTTTGTGTTAATTATTATCTTGCTTATTATTTGTTATCACATTGCTTTAGTAGGATGAGCAAATGATTCCATTCTAGAATCAATTACTAGAAGACCAAAACACTTGCAATTGCCTGTGTAACTTGGGCAGAAAATGAGTTTAAGATTCTTGGATTCAAAAACACTCATACAAATGAAATGCGTTCTCTTATGTTCACATTCAATTGATTTTAAGGTATTATCAACACTGTATACAACCATTGTACATGTACCACCATCACCACGACAACAACCTTCTTCTTTTTCAATACACTTCACCGGTATTGGAGATTGCCTTACTGAAAGATCTGCGACGTAAACGGAGACGTTGGTGGAATTGTAGGAGGCGCCGATGAGCTGCGTGGAGGCGACCACCGAGTCAGCCACCCGGCCCCAGCCCATGGAGAAGGTGTCGAAGCAGCGGATGGGCTCCCAGCCAAACACATGCAGCATGTCCTGGCTGCCACAGAACAGGTAGCTGCCCTCCGGATGGAATGATATTGACCTTCATCGAGGGAAAGGGCATTCATAAGCAATAGTGGGTTGAGAAAAGAATTGGGGATTATCAGGCCTAGAAACCTGAATATTCTAATACACCAACATGTGTACATATATCCATCACTGTCATACTGTATAAGCTGTTATTTTCGTGAGGGTTTAATTTTCGCAAATTTCATGAATCACAGTTGGATCGCAAATTTAACAACATGCGAAATGTCTCCATGTGCTGGAGGAATAGTGCATTTACGTTAGCATCAGCATTAATTCCCAAAAACAACATCTCACAAAAATGTCTGTGACCTCCTCATTCACAAAAATATCTGTACGCGGAAATAACAGCATAACAGTATTCTATCATGTAACCACAATTATTTTACATTTTCTTTTTAGCAAAGCATTTTTGCCATTTGTGCACCTCACTGTAATACCTAGATTAATCTAATGCTGCATACTGAATACAAAATCAAGACATATGCATAGTAGATATACAGACAACTTCATAAAAGATACAAACAGATCAACATAATTAATACATAAACGTATAGAAAATGAAAGGATAAAGAAGTATGCCTTCCTGTATGATATACTTATAATTCAGAACTTGGCAATTCCTTTTCAGGATTCAACTAAAATCATCCATCATGATGTGGCATTCAAGGACCAGGTCTTACCTTACAGTACTGGCACCAGGACTGGTGGAGCTTACGAGCTGGAACGTCTCAAGGTCCCAGAATTGAACAGTTCTGTGGATGAAATTTTACAAAAGGTAATAGGGCAATACAACCATTGTCATCAAAATTGAGTGACATATTTCCACATATTCAGGAATTTTAGCTGCATAGCAGGATTTTGTCTTCACGAGTAATACATCTCATGTCATGAGATGTCGTATTAAAGTATATCTACTGTGACAAATTGAGGTCTACTAAATTTGCCTGTTGAGCTTTAAAATACTGACTTCAAACGCTGAAACTTTAAAATTGGCCGTGCTACATGTATTTTTAGACTTGCAACCCAAGTTAGATGACATATTTAACATTTCTTGAGTTAGTGCAAACAAAGTAAAAGCTGTTGACTTTCAACTTTACTTGCATGTATTGTGATATCAACTTTACAGAACTTTACCCCTACCATCACAATGCTACTGAGAGTACCAAGTTGATTAGCTCTTAATGTATTTTCCGGATAGTGCCCCTGTTAGTCTGTATTGCCTCAGAAATTCCTTTCAAATATGTAACTGGTCTCAAAAGTTTCTTCTTTGATTTCACAATAACAGTTTAAGGATTAAAGGGATCGTAAAGTTTTGGTTGAGACCTAACTTCTCTTTTCTGACATTTTCTGTTGAAATAATGAATTACTTCCTATGAAATATGAAAGAGCATATAATTCCAAGAGGGATTTGATGTTTATTTGATGAAAATTGGTTTCAAAATGGCTGAGATATCCAAAACAGAGCGATCGTATAAAAGGTGGGACCCAACTTTTATCACAATCACTTTGTTTTACTTTGTTTCTGGATGTCTCCGCAATTCCAAAACCGATATTCATCAAATAACCTTTGAATGCCTCTTAGAATGGTATGCTCTGTACTATTTCATAAGTGGTTTCTTGGTATCTCACAGAAAGTTAAGAGCCCAATCCTCATCTCCACCGATGCCATACCATCCCTTTAATCCGTCAATGTTCTGTCATAATTTTGATGGGAAAGAAATCCTTCCCTTTTAAAGAGAAAAACAAAACAAAACAAACAACATACCTGTCTGCACTGCCCGAGGCTAGCAGAAACTCATTGGGATGGAACTCGATGCACGTCACACTTCCCCTGTGGTTCTTGAATTCCTGAAACATCTTGCCCATGGTCAGATCCCACAGCTACAGACGGAGAATCAGGGATAAACTGTCATCTCATGTCTAAACATAATTCGACTCCATCGGGGTGTTACGAGAATTGCAACACATCGCTCTATTTCTTTAGTTCAATCCATTCATTTTGAAAGGTCTAACCTGTCAATCTCAGTGTGCATACTTGAACATCAAAGTGTTTTGTAAACACACACACAGTTTGAACAATCGCCTATCCTTTTCCAGTGTGTCATATTAAGGCCTACTACAACACAGGAAAAAGTGGAGGAATTATGTTATGAATGTGTTTGACTAATAACAATCGGTGACTTTTCTACAACAGACATTAGACCAGTCTGATCTTTTTATTGTTTTAATCGAAGTTAATTCATCTTTATTAATGGTTTAGAGTCAGACAAACACCTACATTTTAGGTCATTAAAGTCTGCTTAAAACATCATGCAATGTATAGGTCTCATGGGAAGTTCTTTCAAGAATATAAGATGTAGTTTTCATATAGGAAAAGTAGGTTAGGAAAGCTGTTGATTAAAATGTTACTCTGAGCTCATCACAAGAAAATTCCCAGTGTCACTACAATGCAGAGTTTTGGCCTCAATCTCACCTTAATTGTTTTATCTGCGCTTGCCGACACCAGCCACTTCCCATCCGGACTGAACTTTATCATGTTGACCTGATTGCCGTGACCCTTGTAGGTATAAATGCAGCCTTTTCTCCGTACATCCCAGAGCTAGAACGGAAGTCGAAATTTGGGGAATACATAGCACATATCAATGTTAGTGGTCTGACGTCTCAAATCTTTTGACTCCAACGTGAAAATTCATTCAGAAGGGTGTCTCTGACAATCTGGAGTCATAATAGAGAGCAAATGCTTGGCTGGAAATATCAAAAGAGAGGATAATCAAATTTAGAAAGAAATGCCATATATCTTATACAAGTATTTATCTATCTATTTTTTTTTTTTTACTGTACTTCACTTTGTAATTATCAATGACAATATCATACTTAATAAGAAACTAATGCCCATCACCAAACACATAAGCATACACAAACAGAAACTTACAAAAGTGTATTCACTTTCACCCTTTCAAAATAATACTCTTTTTTATCTAGATCAGAATTTTGAAAAGAAACTTGTACCATAGCATGCTTGTGAGGTCAGGGTCAAAGACGCCCAATTTACCTTGATATTTGTGTCCATGGATCCCGACGCTACAAATTCACCATAGGGATGGAAATCTGTACATGTTATGCTGCTCTTGTGGCCTGTTAGGGTTCTGACGACTGCACAGAGAGAGAGAGAAAGAGAGAGGAAAATGCGATAAAGCACCAACAAGATATAATGCTCTTTCATATCCTCGGAAATCAAATAGGTATGACAGATGATAATTATGGTTGAAAACAAACATTTTTTTTTTTTTTTTTTTTTGGGGGGGGGGGGGGGATTCTGAGTTCCTATCAATCAGTCATGCAAATTTTGTTTTTGTCCTTTGTTTTGCCTTTGTTTGTTTGTTGTTGTTATTTCTTAACCCTAACTTACTGGGCTATTTAGATAGCGAGCTTGAATTCCTGGGGGGGGGGGGGGGCCATTATGGCCCCCCTTCAGATCTCGGCTGTTGATCACGCGATCGCCGCAAAATTTTGCATGAACATAAAGCCAGATGTAATCTACAAGACTAATAAGTTAAATTTTCAAAAAAATTGCATTTTCTCTTGTAAGTTAATTAATTATGCAAATATATGCAAAAAACAGCATTTTCGTCTGTAATTGGCTCATAAAAGCTTATGGAATGTTGATTTTTGGTGTAAATATTCCTATTGACATTTCGAACATTTGTGCATTAAAAAAAATTCAGTATCAAATCTAATTTTTTATGTTTTTAATTGTTTTATCAATTCTTTATGTATTTCTGTGTTTTTTCGACCTTTTGTTTTGTTTTTTTCATTTGTACTAAACATTTTTTGAAGCATAATTATACTAAAATAAATTGATTTCAGCCATTGAAATTAAAAATATGAATTTTTATGTGAATAAATTGAAAAAACACAATTTGTATTGACTTCGTACACAAAATCACGTTTTTGAGCAATTTTTGGGTTGACGAAATTTTTTTGAAGGGGCGTGGCTTCGGAACGGTATGCCTGGGCGCGACAAATTTGGTCTCAAAAGTTGCGCGAGACTTGAAAGTAAAAAGTCAGTGAGCGGCGCAGTCAAAAAATTTTGCGCACCGGAATGGTCGCGGAATTTGTCGAGGGGGGGGGGGCCATTATGCCCCCCCCCCCCCCCCCCCCCGGTAAGTTAGGGTTAAAAGCATTGTTTCCCATTTGGAGCAGTGACTTTAAAAATTTTCGAGTTATCCCATTTGATGCATGTGTAACGGTCAGTTGTATTACAAAACCGCAATAAAGCCTGAAATAAAATGCGATGTACTAGTTTCTCATTAAACCTTAACTGTAGATGGTTTAGTCTACAAACATTTTTATAAAAACTATTGTTTACATTTTGTATATTTAACAATACTTGACATTAATTATAATGATTTGATTTTTTACATTGGTTGTTTCTATCCCTAACTCACATTTCAAAACTATTTTGAAGCACTAAAGCTGAGATTTTGTTTCATCTGCAAATGGTAAATTATGCCTTTAAGGGGGGGGGGATAAAGATGAATCACTATACAAGAAGCATTACATGCAAAAATAACAGCAAGTTGACAGGAATTTTTGCAAAACAAACAAAATGTACATTCCACAAGACTTCTACATAGTGTATACAAAACGAAACTGTCAAACATGTCACATATATACGGACTGACTTTTTTGTTCATCGCTGTGAAACCAAATTTGACACAAATTGTTAAATTACTGCTGAAATTTGTGAAGAAACTGACAAGCAACCAATACTTCATAAAACCTTGTCATTACAATGGAACTGCACAGAGTTTTTGTGACTTACTTTTTGCTGGCTCCAAGTCCCAGATCTTCATAGTTCCTGACCTTGAGCCGGCTATGACAAGCTCCTCGCTGCTGTTGAACTTCACGCTCTCTATTGGCGATGTGTGTCCAGATAAACTCTGTGAAGAATACGATCACATTTGATCAATTGATTAACTTTTCCAAAGTGAAACATAGATAAGATTTGCAAAATGTGTTCAAAATTTTGAAAGCTCAAAAAGTTTCATCACTACATAAGGGCTCACAACTAGTACCAGTCAATAAAAGCAATCTAAATGCTTTTAAGGATGATAAACCTTGTACAATGTATTTTCAGGTAAAGTAAACAGAGAAAGCTCATGATTATCAATTAAACCTTCAGAAGACATTAGCATTAGACTTGGGGTATAAAGTTGCCATTCAGGTCATCTGTACCATCTCATTCTAAATTTGTTGTGACAAAATGCTGTATCAGATGTTTGACCTTCATCTCTTACACCACATTAAAAGGGATTCTACAAATGCTAAACATATGTTTTCATCCACACACACACACACACACACAAAAATGATTTAAAGAATTTACATCACATCCTAGTCATTTCTTTCGAGTTTCTGCATCAGTTCAGATTCTACTAGGATAGCGTAAAACTTACATGTAGATTCCTTTAATTCAGTAGTATAGTTTCTTTCTGATTTATACTTCATGAGGATACACAATTGTATCTATGCTAACATTGATCCTGATTGATGGAGAACCCATGGAGCTGACATCATGCTTGTTGTCTGAAGAGTTGACACGCCCAGAATTTGAAGCATACGTGTACCTCATGATGAAAAACAAAGTGATGGATGCACTATAAGGTCATCGCACCCTACACAACTTTAGGTTGCACGACTGACCAACTTGGATCTGAAATAAACAAGCATATTCATTCTGAGGATATTGTGATATATATCTCGGATCCAAAGTCAGTCAGTCCTACAACCCAAAGTCATATACACGTACTGTGCGGTGGCCTTAAATAAACCATGGGCATAAAGCCAGAACATCTGAAGGTCGGACTGATACTCACCATGATGCAGTTCTGTTTGCCAACTGCCCACATGTTGACCTTGGTGTCTTCACCTCCCGTCACCATGACACGGCCACTCTTGGGGCCCAAGGCCAGGCAATTCACATCGCTGCTGTGGGCCACCAACTCCTCTGGACAAATCCAAACACAAAATGTTTGAGACAAGTGTGGGGCATGCAAATTATTTGGGAAGAAATACATGTACAATGTATGTCGGGTATTCAGTAGTAGAGATCCAGCGTGTACATCAAATTGCAACTGACTGCAACACGAAAGTAAACAATTTGTGCCTTTGTACCATGTTCCTTCTGTGCAAAGCTTGTGTTTTTGAAGGCGAGATTATCCACATAGGCCCCATTCACTGCATAAAATTCAGTTTGACATTTACCATAAAATCACAAAGCATCAAGGCAATGAGCATGTGATGTAGTGATGGGATGGTTTCACAGTACTGCACTGGTAGCGCAATAACGTTAGTCACAAAGCAATAGAATGAACTTTATTGCCAGCATACACACAGTATAAATTTTACCCGATAAATTTATAGAATTCCTACTGTCTCACTCACTAATCATTATCATGCTTTTATGATGTAACGTTACAATTCTAAACTAGGAAGGATCTAAATGATACTGAGATAGTACATAACAATTCACTGATTTCATTTTGATTACTTGCAGCTCAAGGTGATCAACACCTGCTTTTTTGAGTTTTCATGATTAGGATCAACTGCCTTTCTAGCTTGCATTGAACATGAACACATGTGACATAGACTGATAGAGACTAGATAGAGTCTAGATAGAGCAGACAGAAAGATCCGTCTGTCCGGAGGACTCTTTCATGTTTTTGCCATTAACGCTGTCCTCCGTAGACAGACGGAAGGTATCAGTACCCATTGCTGTGTGGATGTTCTTAATCACTGTCTCTATGAAAAATTGGGTGAGGTACCTCACCCTTCTCGATTGCGTCTAATTCACGGCCCTAGGTCGGCAAATTTAAGCTTGTATGGTGAAATTAGCGTTTTAAGAATGCATTACACTCACCAGATTAATGAATAATCCAACATTTAAGTAGAATTTTCAACGTAAAACACAGCCTGTCGCATCATCACATTCAAACTGCAGAAACATACACTATGAATCTCTTAGCCAATCACATGCGAGGTAGTTTCTACGTGTCTGTTTTACTAAAACACTTACCTCGCATGTGATTGGCTTACAGATTCAAAATGGCGACTTACTGCTCGTGAACGGCGATGTTGCGATATCGATAAAATTTCTGCGTTATAACTCAGTTTATGTGAGTATTTCGATTGCACAATGTGAGAAATTTATCCCAAATATTGCTGCATAATGTGTCATGTCATGTCAAACTTGTTTGAATGTAAAAAAGCTGTCTGAAATTTGGTTTATCGTAACGTTTGATTTGTGCGCGACTGCTCCACACAGGAGCCGCAATCATTGACTTCGGTCTGTATACAGAGGGGATCCGTGAAGCCAGACGCAGACTCCACGGAACATTCCCCGACGGACAGATACAGACCGATCTTTCGGTCAAAGATAGAGTAGCACACCTAATCATAACAATGCTTAATTTACCCGGTATGGCGGTAACAATAACATGAATAACATCAGTGACATGTTTCTAGACTCTATGCAATTTATTGCCAATTTACTGCTAAAATTTCACAACCATAGATACCTAGGCTGGAAATCTATGTATGGCCTACATTGTATGAAGATCTAACCTACTAACGTAAGCCCAACGTTACACTTAACATAAAAGACACCTCTCTATCTGAGCTGGCCCTACCGAACTAACGTTAATCATCGCTAATGTCCAGATGTCGGAATGAATGGACTTGGTGATATTCAACATAACATTTTAGACATATTTCGACCACACACTTACGAAGTTTCCATGCTCGTTTTGTCGTCATAGTCCTCCCTCAGATATTTGTGATTCCGTGGTGAAAATATCGTTACAGACTGTAATACTACAATGTTAGTAATCTGCTACCTCGCCCGAAGCAGGTTTGACTCAAATTGTGCACTTGTTGCTGACTGCGAGTACGGTTGACAAGCGCGCCTCTCCCAGAGTTACGGGCGACAAGATGACAACCAATCGTCCAGCAAAAACAGCTGCTACTTCTAGCAATATTTCTGCGCTATTGGCTCTTACTGTAGGTCAACCCTTGATGTACTGATGTCATTCGCCACATTCTTCTCATTTGACGAATAAAAATGTCACAATTCCTCTCATAATGAGTTGACAAGACATGCGGAACTGGGTATGTTCTCCCATATCACGCACTCACTACGTCTAGCGCCATCTCTTCTCAAAGATGTTCTAATGCATAATCTGAACATAGCGACTATTACTATTTACGGGGCTCTTCAATTCGTCGTCGCGTCTGGCTGGCTGTTCGATAGACTATAGCTCAGACGCATGAAAAATGTACTGCTTGAGCGAAAATGATAGCGCAAGAAGATAAGTCATTTAAACATTTGTATTAAACAAAAAAAATATCTTTACTGCATATATTCCCTTGTTTACTCTTAACTTAGATACTGCCAAAAAAAAAAAAAGAAAAGGGGAAAAAAATACACTCGCCAACCGTACAGCCGTCCGAGGTAAAAACTGGCGCGTAGGTGATTGCGAATCAATAGCCAATCAAAAAGTCTGTAAATGTGAACGGGAACATCGCGATTTCTCTGTAAACCAACGGCGTAGCCAGGATTTCATCTTAGGGGGGGGGGGGGGGCGGTTAGTCTGCGAGGGAGCGAAGCGACCGAGCCCGAGCGAGCGGAGCGACCGAGCCCGAGCGAGCGGAGCGAGCGAGGGGGGGGGGGGGGGGGGCGGGGGGAGGGTGTGGGAGGGGGGTGTCCCCCCTCCGACGGTAAGAACTTTGTGCATTTTGATGTTGTAAATGGTGCAATTTGATGCATGTTTTTGCGCGTTTATCGACGTGAAATAGTCCCACTTGTTTATGGTAGCAGTTTATTTTGATGTAGATTATTATTGAACAATTTGCCTATAAAAGGGTATAATTTAGATACACTTCTTGTATTAATTCTTTTCACTGAAAATCATGAACGCGACTGAACCCGAGCGAGCGGAGCGAGCGAGGGGGTAGGGGAGGGTGTGGGAGGGGGGTGTCCCCCCTCCCACGGTAAGAACTTTTTGCATTTTGATGTTGCAAATGGTGCAATTTGATGCATGTTTTTGCGCGTTTTATCGAAGTGAAACAGTCCCACTTGTTTAAGGTATATAGCAGTATATTTTAGTGTAGATTATTATTGAACAATTTGCCTATAAAATGGTATAATTTAAATACACTTCTTGTATTAATTCTTTTCATTGAATATCATGAACGCGAAAGAACCCTAGCGAGCGGAGCGAGCGAGGGGGAGGGGAGGGGGTGGGAGGGGGTTTCCCCCCTCCCACGGTAAGAACTTTTTGCATTTTGATTTTCCAATGGTGCAATTTGATGCATGTTTTTGCGCGTTGTATAAACGTGAAACAGTCCCACTTGTTTAAGGTAGCAGTTTATTTTGATGTAGATTATTATTGAACAATTTGCCTATAAAATGGTATAATTTAAACACACTTCTTGTATTAATTCTTTTCACTGAATATCATGAACGCGACTGAACCCGAGCGAGCGGAGCGAGCGAAGGGGTAGGGGAGGGTGTGGGAGGGGGGTGTCCCCCCTCCCACGATAAGAACTTTTTGCATTTTGATATTGCAAATGGTGCAATTTGATGCATGTCACTTTGCGCGTTTTATCGACGTGAAACAGTCCCACTTGTTTGAAGGTATATAGCAGTATATTTTAGTGTAGATTATTATTGAACAATTTGCCTATAAAATGGTATAATTTAAATACACTTATTATATTAATTCTTTTCATTGAATATCATGAACGCGAAAGAACCCTAGCGAGCGGAGCGAGCGAGGGGGGAGGGGAGGGTGTGGGAGGGGGGTTTTCCCCCTCCCACGGTAAGAACTTTTTGCATTTTGATTTTGCAATGGTGCAATTTGATGCATGTTTTTGCGCGTTTTATCGACGTGAAACAGTCCCACTTGTTTAAGGTAGCAGTATATTTTAGTGTAGATTATTATTGAACAATTTGCCTATAAAATGGTATAATATTAAACACACTTCTTGTATCAATTCTTTTCACTGAATATCATGAACGCGACTGAACCCGAGCGAGCGGAGCGAGCAAAGGGGGAGGGGAGGGTGTGGGAGGGGGGTTTCCCCCTCCCACGATAAGAACTTTTTGCATTTTGATATTGCAAATGGTGCAATTTGATGCATGTTTTTGCGTGTTTTAACGAGTTGAAACAGTCCCACTTGTTTAAGGTTGCAGTATATTTTAGTGTAGATTATTATTGAATAATTTTCCTATAAAATGGTATAATTTAAATACACTAGTCTTCTTGTATTAAATCTTACACTCTGAATATCATGAACGCTGTCTGTTCAGCAATCAAACAGAAAAAGCATGCACACGAGGCTGTAGATAGGGGCATAGGCGCCGGAAGTGGGGGGGGGGGGGGGGGGGGCAGGGGGGGCGGCCGCCCCCCCCCCCCCAATCCAAAAAGTGGTGGGGCAAAACGCATTTTTGCCCCCCCAAAAAGCCCCCCCCCCCCAAAAAAAAAAAAAAGAATAAAATAAATGAATAAACAAAGAAAATAAAATAAATATGTATATATATGAATAAAAGGGAAAACACATGGCTACAAACGGCAGCTTTTGGACTGTAAAATGTCAAAATTTTCAAGCTCGCTCGCTTCGCTCGCTCGCATCCAGCAGTTGAGCCCGGTGCGCCTCCCCCTTAATTTCTAAAGCGAAAAACATAGCTACGACGGCAGTTGTTGGACTCTAGAATGTCAAATTTTCAAGCTCGCTCGCTTCGCTCGCTCGCATTGAATCGTTATGCCATTCTCCTAATGTTGCTGACAGTAATTGCCAGTAGTTGCGCCCGATGCCCCCACCCCTTAATTTCCAAAGCGAAAGATAAATATAGCTACAAACGGGAGTTTGAGGACTGTAAAATGTCAAAATTTTCAAGCTCGCTCGCTTCGCTCGCTCGCATTGAATCGTTATGCCACTCTCCTAACGTTGCTGCCAGTAATTGCCAGCAGTTTCGCCCGATGCCCCCCTTAATTTCCAAAGCGAAAGATATAGCTACAAACGGGAGTTTTTGGACTGTAAAATGTCAAAATTCTCAAGCTCGCTCGCTTTGCTCGCTCGCATTGAATCGTTATGCCATTCTCCTAATGTTGCTGCCAGTAATTGCCAGCAGTTGCGCCCGATGCGCCGCCCCATTAATTTCCAAAGTGAAAGATAAAGCTACAAACCCCAGTTTTGGGACTGTAGAATGTCAAAATATTCAAGCTTGCTCGCATTTTATTGTTATGCCATTCACCTTATGTTGCTGACAGTATACAATTTGTCGATCGTTTCACACCGTCATTCCATAATCCATGTATGGAAAACTTACAATGTTCCTCAATGACTGCGTTGTTGAATGTATCACATTCCCGTTATGTATTGTAGTCCCATTATTGCTCACGCACACACGCACAAGCATACAGACCGTCAAAATTACTTTATGGTTCCCACCATGTTTCGACCCACCGTACGCCCCTTATATTACATATACATATATATATATATATATATATATATATATATATATATATATATATATATATATAATATATGTGTGTGCGCGCGCGTGTGTGTATGTGTATATTGTGTAACATATGCATGGTCTAATCTTGAGCCCCCTCCAATGTTTGCCCCCCCCAATCCAAAACTGCTTCCGGCGCGCCTGGATAGGGGCATATCCCCTGCCACACGAAGGGGATTTTGCGTTTTCAGACCTGAAATTCAGCGATCTGGTGCAAATTTTTGGTGCAATACTTTTTCATCGAAGTGTTAAAATCACGGAATTTAGCTCTTATTCCGAATGTGCACCATCTGTGTGTATGTATAAAGTCTACTGAGGTAGAGCTTAGGGGAAGGGGGATTCCCCCTCCCGCTCGTGGAGCTTTTGCGTTTTTAGAATTGAAATAAAGCGATCTGGGTATAGCCACAGTCTACTTCTATGCATGGCGGGGGGTGGGGGGCGAGCAGGGAGAAGGCGTGGGCGAGTGTTATCTCCACCCTTCCCTTCCGATGGAGCTTTTGCCTTTTCAAGGTTGAAATTGAGATATCTCGTATACGCATTGATGGAATCAACATTTGGGAAATCACCCAAAAAAAAAAAAAACTGATGGGGGGGGGGCTGAGGGAGGAAAGGGTCGATTAAAAGGGAAAATTCCCCTTATACATGAGGGAACCTTGAGTTTTTGGAATATAAGTGATAAGTCTTGTGCACTCAGAATTATTCATAGTTTTTTGTAAATCTAAAAAGTGTACTTAGCTAGGGAAAGAGACACAGAGGGGGAGGGTTTGGGAGGGGGATACCCCCTCCCAAGCACGAGAGATTTTGCATATTTTGAATTGAAATTCAACGATCTGGTGCACACTTTGAGTGAAATATTAAAAAAAAATATCTTATTTGATGAAAGGTTGCAAAGGAGACCCGCTTCATGTGCATGCATACAGTATACACGCATTTTTTTCCGCCTCCCAAATCCCCGGTCCAAATCTTAGGGGGGCGACCGCCCCCATCGCCCCCCCCCCCCCCCCTGGCTACGCCAGTGCTGTAAACATACAAATTGTTTAACTAAAAACATATAAAGGAAGCATGATCAAACTCAACCACAGGAAGATCAATGTCATGTGTCATTTCTCTGACCTTTAAACTATAATTTTAGTATATCTCCCAGTCCTTACTTTTATATATTTCTTTATCAAACCCAAACCCTTTCCAAATCTCAAACGACTCGCCGTTTACAATACTCAGTATTCTATGGAGCCCTACCGGGTACTTTATTTTGCTGGCTAACTTCAGTCAGAAAGGAGCTGCGCCCATTTTGGTCTTGGATAGATGCGGGCGCGCGGTCGATACAGTCGATGTGTGCTGCATGTGTATGCACGCTGCGCGCGCGGCGCCAGGGTGTTGCGTAACTGTACTATCAATCTTCATACGATTACTGTATTGTGTTTGCACAACCACAACTGCTAAATGTGATGTTAGAAGTATGACTGTTCCACGATGAATTCACTTCGCAAATTTTTAATTTGTTCTGGATATTCAACTCGACCTGTAATATCATTTTATATGACAAACAGCGTTAAAACAGGACAAACAGTTACAAGCGTAGATCTCAAACTTCGCAGCAGTGCCATTCTCGTCGGGGCAAGGAGTTGCAGTTCAGCCACCCCGGCGGATCTGGGGACGGGAAAGGTGCGGAACCGGTCGCCAGCACACTACGTTCAGGGACAATCGCCAGAACCCAAGATCCGAGAATATTTCTACTACATTGATCATCAAGGACAGCTCTTCCTAGACGATGCTAAAGTGAAAAATTTCATCACTTGTTTCAAAGGTACAGCGCCCATACTTGCACTTGCAAAGAAGAAGAACATGTCAAAAAAAGTGTAGGATGTTATTAGTCAACTGTGGGTCAACTTTTAAGTTTTAGATACCAACACACATTATAGGCCTAGCGTTAGGTCTAACCGTATTTGGATAGATCTATGCCAAATTGAATGGAAAATGGAATAACTGTTCAATCGAAATGTAAAGCAATTATGTACTGCACTTATGTATGGGGTTATAATACACTCAGCAAAAAAGAAAGTAGACACTTTTTCAAGTTGTTATTTCTCATAGAATATTCGGCTAGATATTACTAGGATGTTTTTACGAGGTACATGTACCATATCAGTTCGGGAAACCCACTCACAAGGGGGGCCCCTCCTTATAAGTAACCCGTCCCCCTTATAAGTAACCCCGTCCCCCTTATAAGTAACCCCCGGGGCACCCCTTATAAGGAGTCTCCACGCTTTTTTTGCAATGCAACGCGAAAATGAAAGCACTGCGGCAATTCGCTTGATTATGTCCATAAAGCTTCACTAGTTTCCTAGTTACTCACGAAATTTGAGCAAAATCGGTTTGAGGCATCATATCTAAAATCATGGATTTAAATGCGATGTCAAACGACCCATGCGAATGCTGAAATGCGAGCGATTACTGGCGTGAGTGTCGCCAGGCGCGGCGGCGCGGCAATGCTTGAGTGCAGACGTGGCGACTGAGTACGTACTCAGTCGCCACGTCTGCACTCAAGCATTGCCGCGCCGCCGCGCCTGGCGACACTCACGCCAGTAATCGCTCGCATTTCAGCATTCGCATGGGTCGTTTGACATCGCATTTAAATCCATGATTTTAGATATGATGCCTCAAACCGATTTTGCTCAAATTTTGTGAGTAACTAGGAAACTTGTGAAGCTTTATGGACATAATCAAGCGAATTGCCGCAGTCCTTTCATTTTCGCGTTGCATCGCAAAAAAGCGTGGAGACTCCTTATAAGGGGTGCCCCGGGGGTTCTTATAAGGGGGACGGGGTTACTTATAAGGGGGACGGGTTACTTATAAGGAGGGGCCCCCCTTGTGAGTGGGTTTCCCGAACTGATATGTTAAAAGGTAATTTTCATTCGGTATCAACCTGGGCCTGGTAGGTCAATAAAAAGGGAAAATTTACGCATGAGTGAACACATTTGTTTTTCTCTTTCAAGACACAAAACTAAATAAAAATTGCAAAAATGAACAAGTTTTCATTCATGCATAAAGTCCTCTTCCCAACAATGAGAACAAATGACAAATTTAACACAGTAAGAAACATGAACTAGTTGGCGAAAATGAACCTATGATCTCTATAATGTATTTGTAGCCCCTAAAGATAATAAAAGGCCAAAAATAATGCAGAAAAATGAAGAATCTTGGAACTGTCAAATTCAATTCAAATGACAGAGAAGAAGCATTACCACCCAAAATAGAAATTTTAAATGGTATTTCAAATTAGGAAATTTGAAAACAATATTTAGTTCTTTAATTTGTCTCTTGAATTCTTAAATTCCTAAATCAAAAGAATGGAATAAAGGAATTCTGTCCATTTTATCACCTGAGGGGGCTTACTCCCTGTGTCTTAATTTGAAATTTGAGTTGACAAAAAATCTTATTTTCCCTCTTCAGCTTCCCACTATATCCCACTTTGTTTTAGTTAGGGGACATAGGGAGATAATAAAGAGAACAAGAACTTATTTTTGCTATTCAATATCTCAATGCGTTAAATTGGTCTTTTGTTATCATTGCAATCTAGAAAGGTATTTTCAAATGAATGACTAAATTTTGCAATGCAATTTTTGCTTTTGTGCGTTGGAGGAAAAAGACGAATGTGTTCGCTCCTGAGTAAAGTTTCCCTTTGTATGAACCTACACATTGTACAAGTTTGATAGCCAATTAAATTACCTTTAATATGGTAAATGGTACATTGATTTTTATGTAAACATTCTTTGAGAAATATGAACTTAATAAAGTGTTTACTTTCTTTTTTTGCTGAGTGTACATTGTAGTACACAATTGTTTTCATTTGTTTAATCATAAGATTTTATGTGGTCAAGACATACAATGTATTATAATGAAAATGTTCAGTTGAGAGAAATCTGTCTAGGGGTATCTTATACACGTACTACACTAAGCCCTTATGGCAGAGTTCAGCAAGAAAAGTGATTGAAGTTTGACTGCATGATAAAGAAATCTTGCATTGCTTTAGAATGCTAGATATCATGTTCTACTATGTCTGAACAATTGTTTCTTTCATCAGACACAAAGTTCCTTGCATTCTTCTTCCGACGGCTCAAGACTAACAACTTGGATCATTACAAGGAGCACTTCCCTTATCTCTCACCCTGTGGACCTGAGCGGAACTTTGTCAGATGTGACGACTGCCCGATAGTGTTTACAAAGATCATTCCTGATCCAGATGACCCGGAAAGCCCCGGACTCTTGTCTTGCAATTTCACGGGAGAGGCGATGACTGTTCCATTTGAGCCTGCCAAAGTTTGCATGCTACCAATCAGCGGACGCATATATCACCCAGCCGCACAAAAAGTCGGTGGTGTGGGACTGATCAAATCCAGCATAGCCATCGAGATCAGTCCCAACTTCGAGTTTGGAGAGAGAGGGGAGTATGCCCCGCCCACTCACTTTAATTGGATGGGCCAGCGGTACAAACTGACCAATGAACTCTTAGCTCTCATGTCAGAAACTGAAAAGAGTGAGCTTCAGGAAACCTGACTGTTTGGGGGAGAATCTAAATAGAGATCACTAGAAAATTGGCACCCATTTATTTCTGAGGGGCCTAGTTGACACTTGAGTGTGAACTGAAAAAACAACAACAATAATTCGACAAATCTATGGATATGTGTTCTTGAGTGGTGACTGTATGCTATATGCTGCCAGTCAAATTCAATTCTTTGCCGACTTCTAAAGTATCCACTTTCCATGATCCATTCTATGCATTTATAGGATGCCTACATTTTGGTGTATGCCCAGTATTAGTTGAAACAAAAAAAGAAAAAAAAAATGATTGGAACCTCAGAGAGTGCCAGTTGCTGCTACCTTCAGAGGGAAATCCTCCCAACATGTGTAAGTTCATCACAATGAACAACTGGGGAAACAGACAACAGTGGAAGTTTCATCGAAATGAGATGAAAAAGAAAAAAAAATCCTTCAGTACTACTTCAAGTAAAAAACAAATGATATCCCCTTAAATGCAGAATAATTACAATTACAATGATTCAGCAGTGATGACTTTTATTAGGGAAATATTGCTGTATTAGACTTACAGAATCATGCAGACCAAAGCAGAATTGAGTTCCATCTCATTCAACTTAATACTGAGTAAGTTTTGAGGTAATGACCTCTTAACTACATTGATCTATTTTGCATGTAGGTGAATGTGAGCAGTATCAGTTTTCTGTGTATACACTATGCAAACTCTATAACACATAACTTTCCCAAATTTTTGGTCATGTCATATTTTACCAGGTAACTTATACTGTTTAATCTGTTTGGTTATCCATGGATTTCCTTTTTTAGAATCAACCTGGATTGTGGAGTGGAGGTTTCCTTTTAACCCGTTGAGGACGGACTGATTTTGCTATTACAACACAGATTTCTCATAAGACACCTGCCCGAGTACACTTGGGACTCGTCCTCAATGGTTTAAGTGCTGTTCATACCATGTTCAAGTCGGCTTTGATAGAAAGAGTATTAAACAATGTAACTTGAGGAAGGATAATACTTTTATCAAACTGTTTAAAGTTTCAATTCTCACTGAATAATGATATTGGTGGTCACAGCCAGATATGTGTGCAGACTAACTGAGGGGATGATGTTGTCAAATCACAACTTTACCCCAGGTTTGTCCAATGAAATATCAATAAAATTTTTTAAAAAATAGTGCGTGCAACCCTTTTCATGTAAAATTCACCACTGCTACAACATACACGTAGTTTCGATTACTGTTGTCCGAAAAAATGCAAAATTTTCTCTGTGATCTCACATCTACAAACAAGCTGGAAGGAAAGATTTGTGTGCAGGTCAGTGGGGGACTTAGGAGGCCAAGACATCATTACCCTTAAATGTAATTTAAAGGAAATATCAAACCATATTCATTAGTCTGATTAAACTTGTTAGGGTAAAGGGAAACCTGTAGAATGAGGTCGCTGGGACTGCCTATTTAACCTCATTATAACTGGTACTTTCAGGTGCGAGTT
Organism: Diadema antillarum; assembly: GCF_040938485.1. Lineage (NCBI taxonomy): Eukaryota > Metazoa > Echinodermata > Echinoidea > Diadematoida > Diadematidae > Diadema > Diadema antillarum. The sequence continues at coordinate 5,312,549 of NW_027270906.1, read as the reverse complement.
TCTTCACTTTTTCTCCCTCTACAAATTAAATTTGTTAAGATCGCAACAGCTGATCTGTAAATTAACAAACATGTCGGAAATGTTAATTTACAGATGAGCAGTTGCGATCTTAACAAATTTAATGTGTAGAGGGAGACAAAGTGAAGAAACTCGCACCTGAACCTTCACCCCTCTGAATAATATCTTTCTTTCAACTGGTACTTTGTTGCGTAAACATACTAAAACAGAAACCAGGTAAAGCTGTACAGTAATGAAACATTGAAACTGCTGAAATTAGTCTGTTATAGGTGGTACCTTGTAAATAAGCTTGTTATTTAACAGGTTTCCCCATACTGCCAACTTGAATGTGCACAGAATTTCCCTTTTAGTAAGGCAGTAGATGTCGATGTCACATTGCCACCCTCGAAGCTAGGCCTCACAATTTCCTTCTCGCTTCAACTGAAGATTTGTCTCTGGTGTTATGGTAGCATGTTTCATCAATGTTTCATCCGACACTATCTAGGCATTGGGCAGTGAGAGATTTTCACAGAAGAAATATGCTCAAATATGGGTGTTTAATCTTTCTTTTGTCTGCATGTTATACCCCAAGGTGGATTTTCCCTCACCTGAAGGTTAGGGATATACTTGATTGTGTGTTGTGTTGGTGCCACAAATAGAGTGTGCAATATTGTATCTGTCATATTGTGAATTCACATGTTAAGGTTCCTGCACAGCAAATTAGTGAGGTAGGGGTCCAAAGGTGAGAGCAAGGCAATTTTTAAGGTTTTACTTTTAGGGCAATGTGATTATGATAGTGGACCTTGCTTGCACAAGTACATGTAAACATGCATAGGACTGTGTACAGTATGTACCGGTAGACCAAAATGGAAGTTAACAATATTAATAAAATTATAATAATAATAATTCTTTTTTCTCCATTGTGTTGATCGATCGCGACTTGTGCAATTTGTCAACTTCAGTAATGGCGACTTATGCGAGGTGTATAATCTTGTTTACATGATATGCTTTGTTTTGTGAATGATGATGGCATTCACCAGCCAGGCAGAAAAGCCAACAGGTCTGTCGAATAGAGATGAAAGATATAACAAATATACCTACACCGTATGAACTTATACTGTACTGCACTGCTGTTTGCTTCATATGTTATATTTGAAGAGTTTGTTCGCAAAAACCGATAAGTCCATTTTTGAAGATTTTGAAGTACGGTCTTTGTCATAAAGTACAAAATAATACCTTTCAAATGATATATTGGTCACTGCATATAAAGGTACATTTTTGAAGTTATGGTCAAAAGAAGCACAAATTTTCTTATTATTCTCTTTATTTTTTTTACCTTTAATCGCAAATATCTCCATTTGGCAAATATGGACTTATCGGTTTTTGTGAACAAATTCTTCATTTGTATGTACAACTGTATTTGAAATAAATGGGTTCACAGATATACATATTCAAGTTCAATTTTGAATTTGAGTATGTTTGACTGTGCGATAAAATACATTGTATACAATACATACCAGGCAACAATATGGGCTGCACACTTAATTGTGTCGAGTGAAATATCAATCTCTTTCTTTATTGACAACTCAAAATAAACATTGCACTAATTGGTAGGAAACATGCATAATTGACATAACTACATGCATGTTTTCACACATTTAGGTGTAATGATGTGACACTACATGTACAGTGTATATACATAAGCAAGACATATGCACTGACCTAGTAAAAATGTAAATACAAGTGAAATTTAAATGGAATGATCATGGTTAGTTATACAGTACACATTAATGTACTTCATTTATGTACTTCATTTTTCCCCACCTCTTCTTTTTTTATAGTATATTATATTCCTCATTTCTAGAATCCTCTCATCTGATTGGTTAAAAGGGGAGTCATGAAAATAGCTGTGCCCTATTTTTGAGTTACATGTACTGTGGCCGGGGCCCGAGCACAGTTAGTAAATAGGTTTTAGAGACAGTCGCGACCCCGTATACACAGATCGCTCATATGTACGCACCAATGATACGACCGCTGCGCATTCGATCAGCGTGCTGTAAAAGAGACTTGCGGACTGGTTTGGAGACAGTCGCAACTCGCAACCCCGTACATCCACTGTGTACACATAGATGATCACACGCACCAATGATACGTACGATTGCCGCCCTGTCGATCAGCATTGATTACAACTTACAAGTGCTGTGAAAGAGACTAGAATCTATATTTTCGGTATTTATATTTCGGAATATATATTTTCGGTATATAAAACAAATAATGACTGCTTGATATTCGGGGCACAGTTAAAATTATGTAAGCCCTCGGTGATGTGAAAACCATAACCATGCCCTCAGCTTCGCTTCGGGCATGGTTACGGTTTTCACATCACCTCGGGCCCATAATTTTAACTGTGCCCCTCATAGCAGTCATTATTTGTATACTGTGTACCATTATCATATAAAAGATAAATCTTTCATGGCTAACTCTTTAACAGAAGTAAGGTTAATTCAACATAAATTACCCACTGTCTACATTCCAAGATACTTATCATATTCTTAGTGATCTTACCAAAAGGTTAGTCTGTTTACTTTAATTCTCTTGTATAATAATGAATGATAAACAGCGTTCAAGTTTACCTACTATGAGTCAAACAGGAGTAGCATGATTTAACCTGGTTTGAAACAGAGTGAGAATGTGGTGTTGCACAACATGCTTCAGTTGAAAGATTACTGTGTCACACCCTGATTCACAGCATAAACATATTAAACATGTGACCCTGCATTACAAAACCCACAAAAAGTACTTTATGTTTTGATGCGGACAAATTTAATCTGACATTTTTTTTTTCCCCCCCATGGGTTTTGTGATTCAGGGTCATGTTTGTTGATGAATGCATCATACACATATATTTCTTATTGAGAAGGACTGTATCCAAATACAAACACACACACCAAACACATAGAATTTCAATTACAGCACAGACAAATGGCATATTTGCCTGAAACATAGATTCTATGAATTACATGCATACATTATTGTGTCCACTTATATAAAAATAGACACACATGACCATTTGCTGCATATCAATCCTGTCAAACTACAGAGAAAATGTGAGGAAACTGCAAATCTTTCAAATATACAAACAAGAACTTGCAAGATATACATATATTGTATGCTTTCTCTCTGAATGAAAATAGATTTGCTTTGATGGCTGCAGGGAAAAATAGGAAATGGCTACTACAGTATTGAATTACGAACCTGTTGATTTGAGTGCAGTTGACTTCAACAAGATATATCAAGCAATGACACAGCCCTACTCACATTCACATTAGTACAGTATTTCAACAATCTAAATAGCACACAATCCAAATAATCTGTATGGTAGTACAAATCTACTATCATGATGTACATTCATACTGAAACATTGACAGTGAAATCAATTTTTTTTCCCCAGGGTTCTCCCAAAGATTTTTTACACATTCCAAAAAATTGTCCCCACGGTGTCATAAACCGAGTTATTCCTTCCTTTGCCACACGATCTACAGTCTCCCTTTAAACAGCATTGATTGCTACTCTTCACGTACACATCTAATTCATGTTATCTTAGTGCACTGGTATCATACAATGTCGCTCCATCACACTTGATTTAGTTCTGTGTGCAAAAGAACAAAACGACTTCAACCATGCACCATTATATACTTTTAGACTGAACAATATAGACCAGCTGGTACAAAATAACAACACAGCAGCACAGCTGTTGTACACTTTGCCAAAAAATAAAAACTTTTCTCTATTTCTCCTACACAGTTGAAGGCACAATTCAAATAAATGTTCATATATCACTGCAATAATTTACTCCATCTAGGCAACAGCAATATCATATTTCTGGTATGGACAAAGACACACAAAATGTCAAGGTGTCTGCTTGAAATTTAACACACATTTTACACAATTTCTGCCAAAGCACAATGTATAATGCATTCCAATCCAAATAATCCACAATACTACATCTACAGTGCATGATTTCTACGGCATACTGAATCTACTATGAAAAAGAAATAAACACAAGTATTTCATCTGCATCCAAGGTGCATTATCAGCAATGTACAAGAGGGGAACATTAACGTTGAATGTTGAGGTGAGCTTTGATACCTGATCTTGTATATCATGTGAAAATCTGAGGATGACTTTAGATTTTCGATGCTGTAAGCAAAGGTCACTCACTGCAAACTATATTATAAACTATCAGTGGTCCTTCTCAAAGCACAAAACACAGTGAAGAGATGTACTCTGTAACTACAGGGGGATCCTTGTTATAACGAGAGCCTAAAAACCATGACAATTACCTTGCTTATATCAGGTTTATCACTAAATCAGGGTACAAAAAACAAAGAAATAATACAAAGAATTGGGACCTGAAAAGTCATCTTATGAGAAGGTTGTTTTATATAACGCCACCACTTTCTATTAAACGAGGTTCCACTATACAGTTTTAAAGAACAACCAATGATTCACACGCTCAACCCATCACCATAGACATACTGGCAAGATCATCATTTGTATCACCTCTATGAATAGGTCGATTATTTTACAATACAATATGAGAAAATAGACAATACATATCAGAGCATTTTCTGTACCTACTGTCTTCTATAACTCTTCCTTTCTTTTCCTATTCCTACTGATACACTCTTGCTGAGCTGGCATTGTGCTCAAAGGCAAAAGAAAAAAGAAATGTATATCCTGCACTGATATCAAACATCAGTTTTGAGTCATTTTGCTTGAAAATGATAACATACATCATACATTTGTTACACAGCCACAACTTGAGGGCATCTTCAGTTTGAGCATGCTAACACCTGGGGCCTGTTTCTCAGAGAAGTTTGCCATTATTGAAGCTGACATAATTGCAGTTGCTCTAGCAAATGCCAGGGATCAACCAATCACTGGTGACTATTTAAATCGGCACTGTCTTTTACATTTGTACAATCATAACAAATACTTGCGATGATGGTGTAGCAACTACATTGTAGCCAAAGCTACAACAGAGACTCCAACTCTCCCTCTGAAAGCCCATTTTTGCAAAATCTCCCATTCTGCCGCTTGAGATTTAATTTCTCCCGCCCTGGCTCTGTGTCTCCCACTTGAAATGATTTCTTACTTATTGCCATAGTATGCTGAAAAATAAGCCTTAGATAGCACGAGAGAGCATCTAGAACCCTAGAGCATCTGGACCCCGGCCGCAAGGAACTTTGCGCTCGTGATGTGCCTTTCGCGCACATCAGGTTGGAGTCTCCCGTTTGCTAGGGGTTTCAGGCGGGAGAATCTCCAGATCAGAAGGTGCTTGGGGTTGGAGTCTCCGCTACAATTGCAAACCTTTCCATGGAACGGACTGATGCTGACTTGGAGCAATGATGCATTTTGTGCTAGACTAGAAACAACTATCGAATTCAACCTTTCACATGCTCACAACTTTTTGAAAGGTAACTTTGGTTACTGTGTATGAGGAATGACAGAATAATGCTCTCCTTCATCAGTTGAATATTGTAGTCTTTGTACGAAAAACTAGTGGAATTATATATCTGAAGTTGTCCTTTCTTTTCTTTATGTGTACAGGCAACCACTACCTTCCGCAATGTTTATTATTGGCTTAGTCTTCACAGCTCCTCCCCCATCCCCCCCCCCAAAAAAAATAATCAAAACAAACAAACAAACGAAACAAAAACGAAAAAAATTCATGCCAATATATGACAAAAGAAGTAAAGAGGACAATTAGAAAAGAGACTGCATTTTCTACACTTGTTGAGTGTTTCTCCTTTTAAATACTACCAACAATTACAAGTACCAATGAGACAAAAAATTCCACGAAGATAGTACCACGCTCAGTCTTTGCTGAATATTTGGATAGTTCCCGGCTTCACCCATGAGAGGCCTGAGGTCTGAGCATTCTTTGTTCCAGACTCCTCCTGAGATTTCTGATACAACAAGAGAGTGAAAAACAAAATAATAATTAAAGAGAAAAGAATTAGAAGGCATGCTGTGCTACAAACAGAGCATGACATCCTGCATCACAATTCTACAGACCGACATTTTGAGACTGGCAAGGGAGAAGCAAGGACAAGAGTATCATTCTCATTCAAAAGTATTAAAAGTTGCGTAGAGTTCAAGATGGGTCAACTCAGTGATGAATACACAATTCTTCCAACAATCTATGCAGGGGGGGGGGGGGGGAGCTCAAAGACATCACTGCCATCTTCTGTGGGTCTGTCCATCAGTGGCATTGTAATGGCAGACTTAATAACCCTAGTGCTTGATATAACCTGGGAGGTCCTGCGCAATTAACCCGTTGAGGACGGTTTGATTTTGCTACAACACGCAATTCCCATAGACACCTGCCCGAGTATACTCGGGACTCGTCCTCAACGGGTTAACATTCATGGAGTTCTTAACATTCATAGGGAATGAGTTAAAAATAATGCCTGCAAACCCATCACACAGTTGTTTTGATTTTGCCAATAACAGAACGGTACCACAGATCAAGTGAAACGGACATTCTCATTTTTTTTTTTTTTTTGCACAGAATGATGTGGAGGGAAACCTAACAGGTCAAAGGTTATCTGAGGGTTGCGCACACAAACACTGAGCAAACACATACTGCTGGCAGTAACTCACACTAAGCTGCAGGCAAAGGCCAAGAGGTTTTACACTAATACGTACTAGAGTGCTTTACTTGCAATGTACTCTGTACAAATGCTCTGTGAGTTTGCAGAGCAAGGCCCTAGGCTTGCCCTCATGCTAGAACTCCTTTCTAGCATAGCAACAGCCAAGGAGTGAAGACACCCTGTAAAACTGTTCTTTGAGTGCACAGAGTACCAGGCGCGTAACGAAGTCCACCATAAAATGGGGCAGGCCAACCCTTCTTGTGATCATAGACATTAAACATGGTTTGTCTCTATATCAAGAGTAGTGAGCAGTGGCGGATCCAGAGGGGGGCGCAACCGGCGCACGCCCCCCCCCCCCTTTAATTTTCGTTAAAAACAAAGAAAATAAAAAGAAAAAAATGAAATGAAACCCGGAAGTGGCACCAGAAAAATTAGTCACGCCCCCCCTTTACAGAATTCCTGGATCCGCCCCTGGTGAGTATAATGACATTCTCTTTTAGCTTTAAACACTGAAACAAACTACAGTCAACCTCACATAAGTCGAATCTATTTGGACTGAAGAAATAGCTTCCACTTATGAAAATTGAAAATTGGACTTATGAGGGATTAAATTCAATATAAAGAGGAGGAACCTGAAAAGACCTTCGACTTTAATAGGTGATTATTCGACTTATGCGAGGTTGACTTTATAAGCAAGGATGACTGTACGACAATCATCAAACTGTTATGCTCCATTGCACTAAAAACTTCCTACCACGGAATAACATTTCGCAGCATAGGATTCATTTACATGTCAAGCTATTTGGGTAGTGTGATGTCATGGCCACTCATCACCATGGCAACTAATTTTCAATAATCTCACCTGGCCCGAGGGTTGTACAAGTATGTACACACCTGGTTCCAACCCAAGCTCTAAGCAAAAGACTGTGATACTGTATCATCACTTTGGCACTCGAGATAGTGCTCTGAGCATTGCATTAATTACTTGTTGTGTGTTGCATGGTGTGAAAAGTGGAAATATTAACCCATTGAAGACGGACTTATTTTCCTATAGCACGTATTTCCCGTTTACCCTAGCAAAAGAATAATCGGAACTAGCCTTCGATGGGTCGATCTGAATTGTGACACATTCTGGGTACATGCAATTAGTGGAAAAATAAAAGCGTGTCAATTTCTTCTGTGGACCTGCTGCTTTTTATCAGAGTACGAGCTGACGAACCCCTTATCCACTGTTCAGCGGTGAGTGAACTGTTTGAAGTGCTCTCTCAAATGTCATGACCATCAGCTAAATGTAAAAACATGGGCTATTTATCTTACCCTGTCAAGCTTGAAAACCACAAGAAATTGCTGCTAATACAGCACATTTTTACTAGCAAAAAGATAAAGAAATGAGAAATATTGTAGACAGCATCACATGGACACTGTGTGGCACAGTGCCCTCCCTCTGCCCGACCTTCAGACACAATTTCGGGGCCCATCATTTTTGATATCATAATAGTACTCACTCAAGCAGAGGGCAATATTTTGGCAGGTTGTTAATTTTTTAATTATTTTTTTCTTTGTTACTCCCGAAAATTGTGCCAACAATACCCCCACAAAATATTCCACATCTGCAGAATATAGGGCCTGGTTGACACATGGCTGAGCTGTGACATGCATTAAAGGTTGGTCAACTTTTACAAGTAAGACTGGAGACAAGAATAAGCAACACACATTATGAGCCAGACAGACAGTGCAAATTGTCTGAAAAAGTGTTTGTCTTTGTGCCTACCCCGCGCCGCTATACCTTGGGCGTGGTGATGGCGCGCAGCGTCTCTCCGTGTTTGCTCTCGTCCCAGCGGCTGAACCGCAAGGCATGGGGGTCGTCCGAGTAGGGCGGGTCATACAGCTTGCTCCGACTGCGCTCCACTGCCTCGACGACCTTTGACTTGAACATCTCGATGTCCTCATCGTACCTGGCCAATTGCATGAGATTGAAGAAAGAATGATTTCATTAATCCCTTCCTTGCCGTAAATAGGATTAAAGCCCTCTGCCTGTTCACATTTGTGGGAGTTTATAGTGTGGTAGTCAGAAGAGATTAGAGGAAAAACAGAGATTTGAATGAAAAATACAACTGAGCATAAAATGGAACTTTAACATTAAATGTTCAGAGTGCATAATAATTATAGTACTGCTTACCTATCAGAGCTACTAAATGTCTAGGTTTTTATGTGACCCAAATATTTTGGCTCTGCATTACTGTCGTCCTCATTTCCTCGCAAAATGCAAATCTAAATCTCAAATCGTCTACTTCGGGAGAGTGAAAGCAGAGTACATTTGGGCTGTTCAGTTTAGCAGGCTCTCCAAGCATTAAGTATGCAAGGATTGTCTACAGCGACACTTCTCAACCAGTGGGCTGCGATGTTGCCATAATAAAATGAAAAGATTGATATGTGATCTAACAGGGTCTCCAAAAAAAAAAATTGAATGAGCCAAAATGGGTTGAAAAAGGTTGAGAAGCACTGGACTACAGGATATTGATGTGATCATCACGCTTCAGTGGGCTGCGATGTCGGCAAACATAAAATGAAAAGATTAATATATGTGATCTAACAGGGCCTCAAAAAAAAAAAACAAATTGACGAAGCCAAAATGAGTTGAAAAAGGTTGAGAAGCACTGGACTACAGGATATTGATGTGATCATCACACTTTTAAAGAGAGTATAAAACAAGAGACCCGGGGGTCTTGCGCTCACCTGAGTATCGCAATTTCACCTTTCATGCAGTCACTAATCTTTATAATTTACAGCTCTTCCAAAATTTGACCAGGCATTCTCAAGTACAACAAGATGAAAATGTACAATAAGGGCCCACATTTTTTAAGATTCCTAAATTTTGGGGGATTGAGGGCCCCCCTGGGGGCCCCGGGGTGGGGGATGGTGCCCATTTTGATAAATACAGATCCTAACCCCCTAGGGATGCTACCTGCCAAGTTTGGTGAAAATCCATTGTGAGGTTTTCAAGAAGAAGATGAAAATGTACAATTTAGGCCCCCATTTGGACCTCTCCACCCCTCCTCCTACCCCCAGAGGGGCATCCCTGGATCTGCAATGAACAAACTTGAAACTACAGTAATTAATGTACTAATTCATAGTATTATCTTAGCTAATCACTTCTGATTCTAGAGAAGATTCCTTGATTTTGGGAGGTTTTGGCCCCTTGGGGCCCTCCAGGTGGGACTCAGTGCCCATTTGAACAAATTGAGATCCTATGCCCCTTGGGATACCACCTGCCAAGTTTGGTGAAAATCGGTCATGGGATTCTCAAGAAGAAGATGAAATGGTACAATTCAAGCCCCATTACGACCCCTCCCCACCCCCCTACCCTGGGTCCCAAGGGGGGCACCCCTGATTCCACCATGAACAAACTTGAAACTACAGTCATCAATGTAATAACTCATAGTATTAACTTAGCTCTATCACTTCTGGTTCTAGAGAAGATGATTTTTAAAGATTTCTTTTTTTGGGGGGGGGGGGGGTTTGGGCCCTATGGGGGCCCCCTGGGTGGGGCATGGTGCCCATTTTAGATCCTAACCCCCTAGGGATACTACCTGCCAAGTTTGGTGAAAATCGGTCATGGGGTTCTCAAGAAGAAGATGAAAATGTACAATTCAGGCCCCATTACGACCCCTCCCCACCCCCCTTCCCTGGGTCCCAAGGGGGGCACCCCTGATTCCGCCATGAACAAATTTGAAACTACAATCATCAATGTACTAACTCATAGTATTAACTAATAGCTCTATCACTTCTGGTTCTAGAGAAGAAGATTTTTAAAGATTCCTTAATTTTGGCAGTTTGGGCCCCCCTGGGGGCCCCCTGGGTGGGGCATGGTGCCCATTTTAACAAACTGAGATCCTAACCCCCTAGGGATGCTACCTGCCAAGTTTGGTGAAAATCGGTCTTGCGGTTTTCAAGAAGAAGATGAAAATGTAAAAAGTTTACGCACGACGGACGACGGACGAAGAACAATGCAATACATGTAGCTCACTTGAGCCTTTGGCTCAGGTGAGCTAAAAACAATAGCTTCACTTTCACATCATCATCATTATGAATGATCAATGTCGAGAGCACTCGGTGTAAAGGATTATTGAAAAAAAAGATTGCAAAGCCCAGAGAATAATCTATTACGACATTACAGATAGAGGATATTGAACTCCAGCTCTTTTCCTTTGAGAATGAATCATTTGGCAACAGGAAGGCCAGAAATGTCACACGGGATAGCATGACTGACACAGTTGGGCACATGATTAACACACAATGTTTTTCTGCACTGTTCAAGGTCTCTCATCTACAGAAAATCCCCCTTCCCCCAAGTAATGTTATTTCTCTCGTTAGACTTGATGTGCCGTGATTGGACCAAATCTGGTTCTTATATTTACTGCTTCTGTTTTTTTCCAAAGGAATGGGGAAGGGTAGACTGGAGGCAATTTTGCATTTTCAAAATACAGATACTCTGATACAACATGATATTGTTTGGTCTCATTATTGGTCCATCCTTTTGCTCACTTAAGACAATTTTTTTTTTCATTCATTCTTCCTTCTTGTGTTTCCAACAGAATATCTGTTGGCAGGCCACATCTTATGAAAATTTCATCTTGCTCCCATTTATTGTACAGGTGACTCCAGTTACAACAAAGTCTTCAGGAGGGGCAGTTTTTCCAAATTCATGAAATTCTTCCGTGGAGATGTTTTCATTGCAACTGATGGACAAATTGCCCTGCATTGACGTAAATTAGGTTCGAATCCTGCTCGAGTATGTACACCCATGATTTTTTATCATGGCTACTACTAAACACTGATCATTTCAGTGCTTATCTACGTCGATGCAGGGCAATTTGTCAATCAGTTGCAAGGGGCAGTTTTGTTTTGTAATATAGAAATGTCATTATAACTGAATAGTAAAGTACATAAAGACAATTATAGATGACAATTTTGGGACCTGAATTTTTACTTCATTGTACAGAGAATTTCATTATAAACGTGTTTGTTATAACAGGACATGCGCTGTACCATCACTTGTACTTACAATGTGGCTGCCTCCTGGTTGAGCGGCGACTTCGTGTCAATCTTGTAGAAGACGCGTCTCGCGTACAGCAACACCTGCCACAAGCTGTTGAAGTTGCGCTTCCACTTCGTGAAGGCCCTCCGGACATCCAGCTCTCCGCTTGCGGGGTTGATGATTGGATGGAATATGGGCGGATGGAATACTAACCTCTGCACAGGGAATGGAAGGGGGGAGATCAGATGAGAAGGATTTCAACATAGAGCGACTATGTGCAACAAAATTCTGGTGGACTGGACTTTGTTAAACAAAAGTACTAAGCACTGATAAGATCTAGATGAAATTATGGATTCCGCAGTATCAAGAATCCTGCAATTTCTGTCATCAAGGAACCTTTAATTTCACTAGTGGCTTGAGACTGTATACGTACATTCATAATGAATAAATAAATAAATATCCCTCCAATGAATCTTTGAAAACTTGTAAAATTGTGGAAATAAAAATCTTCACATAATTGCAGCGCATATTAACTGAGTATACAGCAGTGCAAGGGATTTACACAGTGGTCTACTCGGCCAATACTGATAGCACTTTACATACATATGTTATCGATGGGTTGTAACTTCAAGATAAAACAGCAGCAACAACAACAAAACAAATACAAACTGCAAAATCATCTTCTGCAGAAAACAGCTACCAACAGTACCAAGTGGTACCTTCTCCATAGGATTCGCTACAAATGTACATGCATATAAAGACATACAACAGTCAAATTTATTGATGAACCCAGAAATGAGGTACAAAAATAGGGGGGGGGGGGGGGAGGGGGACTAAACAGTTGACTCACAGGACAATCTCCATCTGGGTAATTATCTGGAATGAGCAAGTCAAATTTGAAGACACCGTCCTGGTAGAGGCCTTGTCTGATGAACAGCACGCCGAACCAGTCTGTAGAGGGAGACATACAAATATGTACCACTTGTTTTATCATAAATACAATATTCATGTCCCATTCAATAGATTCGTTCACTGGGACTTTAATATGGTAGCCTGGTGAGTCCCACAGTACTTTTACAAGTCAATGGGGCTTTGTGGAATTCAAAGGGTACGGGTTATTGGTTTTTAATTCTTTTCAATAGCTGCATTCCCATTTCCAGCATAACACTGCAATATGGTAAACTGGGAATTACAGGAGCCTGGTGGGTCTTCGTATGTAAAGTCTATGGGGATTTCAGGGCTTTACATAGGGATTATCGTATGCTGAAGCCAATTGAAGATTGGATTGTTCTCTTGTGTTGTTTTTAAAGTTAAATGTTCAATTTTCAATAGGAATGATCTCTCAAAGATAATATGTGACCGTGCACCTCAAAACGAACATAAAGTCGCACACACTGATTTTGCGTGAGGACTGAAAATAAAGTGAAATGGGTCAACCTAGCCGAACTTGACTTTTTCATATTTTCTGAAAGAGCGGGTCTTCTTTATATGCTAAAATTTAGTATCATAAAACGGGCAGGAAAGTGTGTTTTTTAGCAGTTTATCTCGAACATTTTTGGTAGAATAGTGTGATTAGGTGCGTCTTTAGAATCCCTTTTTCATTTCTGAAAAACCTTGTCTACACTCTTCACTTTCAACTCTAATAACTTTTGAAAAGATAGGGCTACTGCTTTGAAAGTTGGCATTAATTATGGACAGAATGTCTTCATGAAGCATGCTTAATTTCAGTTTAATTTGATAATCCCTTCATTGTTGTTACTCTGGTGGTTTACTTCCTGTTTTTTGTCCCATTCATCGCAAAGCCAGCACGGTTTGGTAAAGATTAAGCGCTTGAATAGACACTGTACTTCGGAGCCTCTTTTCTCAGTTCACATTTTTCCTGAGTTTGTGCTTTCTTTCGAATATTTAGATAGGTTAGGAGAGTCCATTTAATTAGAGTTATATATCATTTTAAAGCTTAAAGTCTGCTCTTTCAGAATATGGTCTTAACTAACAATTCATGTCTGGCGACTTTTTTGTTTGTTTTGAGGTGCAGGGTCACATATAAAGTTTTGGTACCGGTACCTACAAAAGTTTCCCTGAGTTTCCTTGTCTTAGTTTGAGTTTCAGGTTAAAGTACCTTTCATATAACTAACACTGTGAGAATTACTCGCCCCAAAGTGCTCTCATGTCTTAGTAATCACGCAATTAATGGGTTTCGTACCAGAGCAGAGCGGGCTCTGAAAAATTCGAACGAGCCGTTTGTTTGACTCGACACGGTACCGCAACAATCAATATACACGTATTGTACGAAACCATTATTGCATGATTACTAAGACATGACAGCACTTTGGGGCGAGTAAGTCACACAGTGTTAGTTAAATATGAAAGGTACTTTAACCTGAAACACAAGCTAAAACAAGGAAACTCAGGGAAACTTTTGAGGTACCAAAACTTTATATTATCTTTAAAACTACATTGATTAAAAAATGTAATCATAACATCAGAGTCTACCTCTTCTCTTTTAATATCTCTCTCTCTTTCTCACCTCTCCGTCTCTTCTACCAACACTACGTGTATTTTAAAGCGTAGCTCAGTGACATAAACAGCAAAATTTCTAGGAAACAGAATTCACGCAAATGCCACCTTTTCCCTATGAATGATGGCTAGCAGTGATGATTGTGCAGTACAAATTGGCGTGGCCTTGGGGCCAAAAGGGTATACATACAGTATTTTATCACAGAGTTGATTATGGCAACCTTAACACGGGAATGGGGTACATGCCCGTGCCTTGGTTTGCAACAATTCATCTTTATTATGTAGTAAGTGGAAGGCCAATAGTATTTTTTTCTCTACATGCAGAGCAGTTATAGAGCTTCTGTACTATAATTGGGAAAAGAATCCCAAAATTGGATGCTATCTTTCTTTCTTCCTTTTTTTTTTAGCTTAAGTTCCCCCTAGAATCTATGCCAATTTCAGTAAATATCTGTCATTTATCAAATTATATGCAGTTGACCACTTGTACTGCATTTGTCAATTAAACCACCACAGCTCATGAAAACCTTCATCATATTGCATTACAAGCGAAATCGGAAGAAAAATGCAGTGTCTACATGATCACATCACTTCGTATTTGCAAGTAGGAGAGGCAAGAAACTTTATGATCAATCAAGTGTTCCCATTTTGTCTCCACAACTTTCACTTCGACACTTACGCAGAGGTGACTTTGCAGAGGGTATAACATACACTCCAGGCAGCTTTTTTGTGTGTAGGTTATTACTGTTGGATAAAAAACAAAATATGAAACAAAGATGAATGTATTCGTACGGATGGAAACAAGATTAGATGATCTATGAAAAATTATACTGACAAAGGTTTCTGATAGCTAGACTGACTGTAAGTTAATTGAACTAAATGTGGTACAGCTGTAAAGCAAAAGCAGTTTTTTATGTAGATTTCAATGCCATAAAATACTTCAACCCTGACCAGGCCGGGCTTTTTGGCCTGTTCTGTGGCCGGGGGAGGATTGATTCAACCCCCCCACCCCCACTCCCCCCCCCCCCCCCCCCCCGAGATCTCAGCCGTGGATCGCGCAATCGCCCTGAAATTGGCACATACATTACTTGTCGCGCAATCTATCACACTATACAAGAAAAAATGGAATTCTTCATTCTTTATATTTTATATTTATAAATTAATATGCGTTAAATCATAAATTTTGCTCTAATTCATAAAATAAAGCTTATGGCATCCTAATTTTTGGTGACATTATTCCTTGTAGCATTCCTAACAATGTACTTGAAAAGAAAAAAATCTGGTATCAAAGTTAATTTCTGATGTATTCTATTGTTTTATGAATTTCTTATGTATTAATTCTTTGTTTTTTTTGACATTTTTTTCGTTTTTTTTCACAAAATTTATTATAGAACCTATTTTAAGCATAATTATGCTGAAATTAAATGATTTCCGCCATTGAAAGTGAAAATAATCAGATCTTTTTGCATTTTAGGGTTAAGTTTGCAGCAGAGTGCTTGTCTTAATTGCATGTAGGAACATCATGTCCTCAATCAGTAAGGACAAGAAATATTTCAAAAAAACATGACGGTGATGACAAAAACATTTCCATCTATGAAACATGTTTGTTAATCAGTGCTATTCATTAAAAAAAAGAAGAATTGAACAAATAAAAAAATCCAGTACTTATGAGTGCTTCATATATCACAATGATACTATTTCTGTATACTATCAGATGTAGGCGCATTGGAATTATGGGTAATGTTACTGTATATCTGAAATAGACTATCAGCTACAGGAGTAAAACATTCATGTAACATGCTTTATAGCAACTGCAAAACATGCTCGATGTACAAATATGTCGGTAAATCATTTTGCAAAATAATACATTACATGTACTGCAGATGCTGAAGTCTGTCTATTAAAAAACACAAACAAAAACATAACAATACTGTACAGAAAGGAGAACAATATGCTGTGCTGCTTACGCCAGGAAAATATACTCACTATTCTGCTAGCAATGCATACTCCAGGAAAAACTGTCCGTAGGATGCCGAACTGCCATTGTGGCCGGCTGGAGAGGGGACGGCAGCCGGGCGGGTGGCGGAGTCATGGCCCCTTCATCTCGGGGACTTGTGGCAGCTGCTTCTTGCTGCCCTGTCTGGACAGACTCGGGCCAGGGTCCCCATCCCTGTCCTGAGGCATTAGAAGTAAAAAGACGATAGGCATACTATGAGACCAAGAACAATAGCATGAATACTGTTTAGTAATACATATATGCCACATGTAATGTATAGTGTACGTATTTGGCTACAGCTGTAAGTGTGCTCTCAATGTCATAAATTTTACGAGACGACTGAGACTGAAAAATTCATAGAGCATCCTATTACACATAGAAAGCAATGTATTGTATCTCTGAGGGGAAGGGGGCTGTTAACTTCACTTTGAAAAATTGTGTTTAATACAAATTAAACATAAAACTACATAATTATACATACATTTCATTTATTCATTTTACTCTTCTCTTGATGTGGTTTGTGATTGTGAATTTAATCCCTTGCATAATTGTTTAAACAAGTTCCAAATGACAAAATATGACATTCACAAAATATAATGCCAAATACAGTACATACAACGTACCAGGTATGCAATGCTGTACTGTGGAGCACAGGTTTTAAATATGAATAACATTCAAATGCTTTAATATATAAAGTACCAGTGTTTTGGTAAATTTTATTATGTTACATTAAACAAACTCTGTGATCACTACACCACCATGTTCAAGATGGACATTACATTCTTCCCATACACACCTGCCAGGGGCCAACTTTAAATCCTAGAATACTTGTAAGTAATGAAGTTGAATAAAAGTACTTGGATGAGTAGTACAACAGACTGGATATTTTCCTGCTTGTGGACAAGCCACCTTTTACTACCAACTGCCCATTTCGGCAAGTGGATATTATTATCTTTGTGAATGATTTGTTTGTGGTTGTTGTTGTTGTTTAATGGAAGAGATAATAATACACATCTAACAATATCAAGTACAACATACTCTTTTCTCAGCAATTTTTGAATGTTAGTCATTGCTTTTGCTATGTCAGGCAAGTCCTAGGATAGTTTCCTAGTTGCTAAGAACAACATTTGTTAAAAAAGAAATGTAAAAGATCAAAAGAAGTGACCATTTATGTTTTCAAGATTTTCACACAGTTATTGGGTTGTCTACTATATTGCTACTGGACCGAGGCTCTTGTTTGTATACAACAGGTACCAGCAATTCTACAAGTACAGAGAGGACAAAATATGCGTTCGTCAGATTGCAACATGCATGCCTTGGTGCAAAACCCAGCTGTGACATCTGAATCACAAAAATCACAAAAAGTTGCGCAATCAATTCTGCAATCTCACCACCACATACTCCTTGTCCAAATACTGTGCATTTCCCATCACTAGTTGATCCCGTTCTTGAGAGAGTAGAGTGCCAGCAAAAGGATCTCTCAACCACACTCAATAAAAGAGTCACACAGCTCTAAGGATCCCTGCACACTCGGTCACATATATAGCGTAAAATCAAACAGCTATATGAATCGCAATCTTCTCAGCACAGAGCAGACAAGTGCAAACGTCTCCTCTGACTACATAGATCTAAATTTCACACACGATAGAACAGAAATTTTAATAGCAAAGAACATCAGCCTGCAAGGAAGGTGTCCTCAGACCAACTGGATGGTATCCATTCTGCTAGCGCAACAATCTGGACTTGCTGCACGATTTTGTGTCCACCAACAGCCAGCTGTTCCACACCACAACACTGAAGACATTATCTTGACTCTGCTGTATGTTACAATATGATAAACTCAAAGAACCAGGAGTTCAAGATTCTCTTTTCAAATTTCCTTACAAAAAAGAATTAAAAAGGAAACGAAAAAAATACATCAGCTACAACATGACAACAAAGGAAATCCTGCTCAGTGGAAAAGTGTGCGACTGTGTCACTGCCAAACTCTGACTAAAATGTAAGAACTGAATCGGTGGGGAGAGATGGCATTTTATGAGCAACATCCTCTGGATGGGATCGGCTCTCCCCCTACACAGGAAACTGGTGATCAGATATGGCCTGTTCACATGTGACAACAAAATCCAGGTTAAACCGTGTCAATGAACGAGAGAAACATGCACACAGGAGGCAAGACACTAAAAAATGACTTGGAGTTGCTTTGATCCGCTGACTGTTAAAATGGAAGTGCACACCAACGTTTCTACGCCGTATAGTGTCAGAACCCTCCCCTTATCATACGCAAGGCACTGGTCTTCCTTCCCACATACAGCAAATACCTGCATTCTATAATCGTTACAGCTTTGAAGGTGAGCCCTCCCACAAAAAATATGTGGAGGTTCATCGAGTTTACATATTCAATATACTATGACAACTAGAGTGTAAATAAACAGATACCTCATCAGAATTAAAGTGCTCAGACAGTAATCACAGGAGAAATTTCATGTGTGGCTGAATACCACAAGAGACTTTCTACAATGCAATCTACATTGTATATCAACACCCTCCATGATTTGATTTTTTTTTCAATTAAATATAGTTTTTTTCAAATTTTACTTCAAAGAATAATGAAATCATAGAAATAATAAGGACAGACACCAGGTAACACAGAGCTCATGCCTCGAAAGTGTGGAAGTAGCACTAAAAGCATGCACAGTGTTTTACTAACACAGGCTTCAACAAAAGCAAAATGCTTCGAATTGTACAGAACAATTTCAACATTTTTGAAATTCAGACAGGAGGACAACAATGAGCTGAAAGTGACCAATACTTCAATACTATATTTTTCAGCCAAAAATGCCCTAAATGAAGAAGTTTTCACAGGTAGTTATTGTATGTCTGTATTAAATTTTATTGGGGTACTATGGCAATACTCAGGTGCTATTTCGCAAAATTAAAGACACGCGAACATTTTGACTCTGACTCCCAATGTGAATGTGACATACGTGTGTGTACACTTTTCCGTTTAGTACAGGACTCCACGATCGCGAATTTACCACTCGCGAAATCATCGGGAATTCCCGATTCGCAAAATTTTAGGACTCGCGAAATATATGGCATATACAGTAATCTCCAAGAAAAGGGAAAGCAGCCTCAGCACGAAAAAAACAAAAAAACCTACATTAGAAAACATCAAAATGTCACGTATTGCCAGACCAGATGACATAGTTTTGTTCTGACAGCTTCAATTAATACTTGACAAAACAACAAAAGCCTTTTGTATACGTTGTGGAATGCTGATTTTGTACACTTTTCATTAATAAAGTATCCAAGGGTTGCTTTGAAGCCCTCCACTGATATCGTGTCAAACTCTCATGCATTATTTTCAAAAACATATCCCAGAAAAGGTGAGAGCAAAAGCCAGATAAGCAGTTTGAGATAGTAGGCTATTGATGGTTAGATGCAGTGAAATGGTTTAAAAAAATGACATACTGATGAACATCTAGTAAATCAAAAACACCCATGGCAACACTAAAAGCATATTTGCAATACTTTCAAATTTAGGTAGGAGGTAGTCAAAAATTCCAAAACTTTTTAAACAAATATCAGACTCATCTTTCCCAACTTATTCTGTTTTGCAGTTTTCCTTGGCTTTATAGTGCACTTCTCTATCAGGATTACATAATGGTGAGTCTTAGATGCGCACATTCATACACTGCAATGTACTTTGGACCATGGATGTTGAAGGCTAACGGTACTTGAAACTAAAGACATGATGGGGACTTACAGTTGTATGTGTGCAAGCTTCAGAACACTATTAGGGTGATCAGTCTACATCAAACAGAAGATTGTGTGTAAACAGTTTTTGTCCCCAAAATCATTCTCTAGACTAAACTTCACTTGCATACAACATGTACTATCTTCAGTACATGTCCATATGACGTACAATGTACATGTACATTGTATCCCTATACTTGATCACAAACAAATATCAATGCGATTAACTGAATCTAGGCTAAACTCCTTTTGTATAAATTAACTGTTTTTGTAATGTTTCTGACAGATTTGCTGGATGCATTTAGAACATACTACTTTGTAAACCTGTTAGAGCAAGTTTGAAGAATGTCGTTTGGATGATAAAATCCTTCAGGTTGGACTTTAAAATATTTTATGCTTTGTCTCAGACACACACAAACAAGCCCACACACTAACAAACACAAACACACACACACAACACACACACACACACACACAATGAACCAAAACCAAAACAAAACAAAACAAAAAGAGGTTGTAACTGGTACAAGAATGCAGTATTGACTGACATGCAACACCAAGCTACTGGTAGGGACAGGAATGATTATTGGGCACTACGTCACTGGCATTCATCTCATCATATCATCTTCATTGAAGCTGAACCTCCGTCGAAGAATTTACAACAGAATCTGGGCGTCATAATGGAATCATACTGCCATGGTCATGATTCAGTGAGCAAACTGAATTGAAATACTTCTAATTTGGCAGCTGGGTAATTCCATGAAGTTGGGGCAGTGTCCATGTAGCATCGTGATATTTTAAAAAATACATTTCAGCATAACTCAATATTAAAATGTAATTATGCTACCGGTATACATTTACTGTTTGTAGGCTTTACATTGCATTGAGGCCACACATTTTCCTAGAAATATTGTGCCATTCAGACTCAATTTTGATGAAGTTATTGAACAATATGTAACAGTGTCCTGTAGCATCGTGACGTGTCCATGTAGCATTGTGATATTTTAAAATTTGGTCCTGAGAGACAAATTATGGCAATTAGCTTGACCAAAATTTGATGCATATGATATGCATATTTACAAGATGAATTGAGATTGCTAAATACGGGTATAATCTCAAATTTCCTGTCCACAGTTTTGATTTTAAAAGAAAATTACAAAATGTATCACGATGCTATGCGATGTCCTTGTTTGTGACATTTGGTGGACACCCGCGTAGCATAGTGACACATTGTGTAATTTTCTTGTAAAAGTAAAACTGTGGAAAGGAGAGTTAAGATATCAAGCTATCTGACTAATTCTTGTAATTATACATCATATCAAATTTTGGTCAAGCTAATTGCATTAATTTGTCTTTTAGGACCAGATTTTAACTATCACGATGCTACTTTTGTACGTGGACACATCACAATGCTACAGGACACTGTTACATATTTTTTTTTAATAACTTCATCAAAATTGAGTCTGAATGGCACAAAATTTCCAGGAAAATGTATGGTCTCAATACAAATGTAAAGCCTATAAACAATTGTATGTATAGCATAATCAGTATTGAGTTAAAATGCTAAAATGTCACACTTTGTGCCCCCAACTTTACGGAATTACCCAGCTCCATTCACAGGACAATAACTACACAATGTCAAGATAAAAAGGAATGGATTTGATTTCAAAAACAAGAACAAACACAGAAGCTGACACTACTTAGCATTCCACAAACAACATACATTTCTATATGTTGTAAATTTGTAATTATTATGCATTTTCTCTGAATCTACACTCTGAATTTTATAACAAAAGCTAAAAGAGTTCCTTGTTGCTGTTTTTCCATGAGGGAGATGCCTTCTAACAACAGAGCAGATATTGTGTTCTCAAAATCAAAGCTTTCACTTTTTCTGGGGGTTGGTTGGTTGTCAGGAACAGTACAGCTGTAAAATAACTTGGACTTGCCTTGTATAAAACTAATGTAAGGAGAGTGCATGATTTCTGCATGCACAAATGTCAGGTTCTGCAAGTGATCACACTGTCCGCGTGATGCAATAAATAAAGTAGAGATGAAGCATTTTGTAATATCAACCATGTCCATTATACAATGGGAGTGCACTTCAGTATCATGGGACAGTATCATACCAGTGGCTGGACGGTTTGGGAAGATGGATGTTGACTTTAAGGGTTTGTACAGTTCTGGTTGAGGTGAGGATTTAGCATTTAACCGTTTTGCGAGATATTCAGAAAACCACTCTATGAGATGTCAAAGAGCATGCAATTCTAAGGGGTATCAAAAAGTTTATTTGATGAAAATCGTTTTTGAAATGGCCGAGATATATCCATAAACAAGGTGAAAACAAAGAGATCATAATAAAAGGCGTGGCCTGTCGCCTTTTATTATTATCACTTTTTTGGATATATCTCAGCCATTTGAAAACCAATTTTCATCAAATAAACATTGAATCCTTCTGAAAATTCCACCAGTATTGCTCTTTCATATTTCATATCAGGTTTCTCATTATCTCACTTAAATAGGAATGTTCAAAACCTGAATCCCCACCTCAACCAGTACTGTACAGTCCCTGTAAGATGCCATTTGAGGTACAGCAATGGAAAACTTCATGACTTTTTTTAATAGTCTTAAATCCATTATGCTTGTTTTCTGGACTTTCTTCCATGCCAGGCATATCTGATTCAAGGTGTCATCAATAAATTAGATTATGTGATGATCAGAGTGCTTTTTTAGAAAGGAGGGTCATTAGCATCACTGTCAATTGTTTTTCAATGCCCATTTGGCTCAGTCAGTGGGGGTAGGACACTCTTTAATAACATTGTGGCAAATGGTACAATCGTATACAGTGTACAACGGCTTGTACGTTGTGTGTATGAGCCTGTGGGGCTGCATTTCATTTGCTGATCATGCTCACTGTGAATTTACAATTCACTTTTGATTTTTGTCTGTGTACAGTAGTACTATGACTCATACAAATCTTCCATGTGGCAATGTTTCTCTAACACAATTGTTCTACAGTCTAGTTTGCATTCAACCAGACGAATGTAGACATTATAGTGTAGAGCAACTCCCCCCCCCCCCCCCCCCCCAAACTGGAATAACACCAAGGCAATGTAATCCACTATGTACACCATAGTGCAAAACAAAAGTCTGTGCAAATGAAGAGCCAAGGACATGCACACCCATACAAAAACACACACTGGGCCGAATGCATAAAACAAGCAATTGCTTGTAAGCAATTGCTTGTAAGCAATTGCTTCAAGCAAAAGCACAAGTTCGTCTAGCAAAAGGTCTAGCTCAAGCAATTGCTTAAATCCATGCATAATCTTTTGCTTATGCCAATACCTTTTGCTTGTCCCGCACAAGCAACTGCTTGCGTTTTCAACAAAAGGGACGTCACGCCTGTGCGAACACAAGAACAAAGGCGAGTGTGGCAGCATGTACTTGAAAGGGCATGTGTGTGTGGAAACATTTCCTGACATAGCAGAAGAGCTATGAAATGCCACACACAGACACATACACACACATCTATACACACGTGTATTCGTAGCTGATTCCCATCACTGCAGCTTACAGCAGCCCGGATCTGCCAGATCGCACGTGGAGAGCGGTCTCCTCGCTCTCCACCGAAGTCAGACATCCGACCTGTTTTTTCATCACATTTTGCGTGCTAACCACTGGACATTCCCGTTGTTGAAATGAAAAAAGTTTCTTACACTACTTCGGAGTAATTTCTTGTAGATTTATACCACTCCTTCACAAGTGTGTTTTTTGTTTCATAAATATGAAAATGATACTTAAAAGGGAACGTTCCGGTTGAGCAAAAGCTCAAGCTCATTTTACAGAGCTTGGAAAATCGTAAGCAATTGCTAGCATGAACGAGCAAAAAGGTATGTTTTATGCATACTTTTTTAAGCAAACGCTTGGTCTCTAAGCAATTGCTTGCGGGCAGCAAGCAATTGCTTGTTCTTGCCAGCAAAAGCTTCTTCTTGCAAGCAGTTGCTTGTTTTTATGCATACGGATTCGAGTAAAAGGCTAGCACAAGCAATTGCTAGCGTTTATGCATTCGGCCCAATGCAGGGCTGCACACTAAACCATTTTTTTTTTTTC
Organism: Diadema antillarum; assembly: GCF_040938485.1. Taxonomy (NCBI): domain Eukaryota; kingdom Metazoa; phylum Echinodermata; class Echinoidea; order Diadematoida; family Diadematidae; genus Diadema; species Diadema antillarum. The sequence continues at coordinate 5,288,482 of NW_027270906.1, read as the reverse complement.
TACTGGTCCGACCGACCTGTCTGTTGGACCAGTAGGTTCCCAGTTTTCCATTTTTACTGGTCCAATCCTGAGAAAGCTACTGGTCCGGCAATGAATTTTACCAGTCTGGACCATCGGACCAGGGCCAGTGTGCAGCTAGTGTTGCATAATGCACACACGCAAAATGAGACAGCATGGTCTTTGCACATTCAGTGGTTGGTTTCATATGAAGTTTGATGTACATGCACAAATTTTATGTACCGGGTACATGTATACAGATGTGGGGATGCATTATAACATCATTGACATACTGTGCCTGGTAGATCAAATTTGCTCTCTTCTGTTGGAAAGGAAATAAAGGAGCTTCAGTTACAAATTTGTATCAAATGTATGTTCAGTAATGTTTTGCTCTTTTCTTTAATGTCTGAGAATGCAGTCATTGTTAAAACTGACAATGATACTTAAGGAAACTAAAATGTTGGTACAATTTGAGTTGAACATCAAAGAAGTTGCAAGTTTATTTTGTATTGTTCTCTCTACCCCATTTAAGACATGCACAAATTTACAATAGCAATTTCATACCATATCAAGAACTTAAGGAGCAATTTTCTTCTAATATCCAGAGTAGAATTAGATGGACAGAAAAACAGATATTCCACCAAAATCAGTTCAAAGAGATTCAGTGAATAATTCTACTTTCCCACATTCAAATAGAATTAAGGCGGCAATCTAGCAACATTGACTTGAAGTGGGGGAGAGGTTGAAACTGCCACATCATCAACTAAAAATGTGACTTTGATAAAAGTTTTTGGTTATAAACCAAGGGGAGAAAAATTGATAATGTTCAGTTTTTGAAGCATATCCACATAACAAAAATTTCAGGTATGTGATGGAAAACTGATACAAATCATATACCGGTACTGAAGATATTGCATCGTGTGTTGCAGCAGAGTTTTGACAGTAAGGGATTACATGCATGCATTATTTAGTGATGTATTTGTGCACTGGGCAAGTACAGTCACCAACCACCAATTTTCATTGGGGTTTCAATATATTAATACATGATCATCTAGCTTGTTTGAAGAAAGTGCTGAATTGCTTACTTTGTGCTTGTTGGCTTCAGATGTCATCATCTAGGGCGCTGGTGGATGGTTTAGCATGGGTGACTATAAACACAAACATGGAGTCGTATAGGAGGTAATCATGTTTGAACAGATGTCCTGAGGTAGACTGTCGACAAAGATCACCAGATCCTGTTAGATGAAAGATGAGAAAATAATGTCAGAGAACATAACTTATATCATCCAACATCCACATGATAAAAATGGATTAATTCCACAAACTTAGGACTAAGGTTCACTAATCAGATAAAATTGTATGTTGCATTACTGGACAGTGCTCAGTCATACTTTCAGTATCATATTGTCGATAACTTATACTCAATTGATTACGAAGGATACCTGGTACTACATATTGTAGCTGACGACTCTATTAGATATGATGCTCACATGTAAAGCTACTGTCTAAATGTTATTATTTCAGATATTGGGACAAAGTACTTTAATTTATAGGCAATTTTCCTGCACAGTTGATTTAGTGATTGAGAACCACATAGATTAAATAAGGAAGAAGTATCATTGCTCTTTTAAAAAATATAACATGAGAGAAAAGTTGGTAATCTCCCACACAGGAGCTTCACAATGCATGAGTGAGTGTTTCACTCACTGTTTACTCGAGCCTTATTGCATATTGTTTGTTGATTTCACAAAGATCAGTTGACTTGCTAAATTTGTGCCAACGAGACTCCGTTAAAAACAGTTTCTCATAAACTGTGTTTTGAATTATTCAATTGTTACACTTTGATTTCCTGCCACTTTAGCCAGTGGTAGTGCATTGATTTTTTGCAGTAGACCACCTTCTATATTCCAACAGCTTGCTGTAAAACTGGAAATGTGAGACCTACCAAGTCTCACTTCCCAGCAACCCATCTCACACTCCCTCGCCCAGCAATCATTTTCTCATGCCTCCCAGAAAGAAAAAAAAAGGGGGGAAAAAATGTGGCAGGAAGATCAATACAATGTAGATTCTACATTTAGTACAATCGTATGTAGATCTTCAAAAAGTATCGCTAGGTAGATCTACAGTATGCACTGTATCATAAAGTTATTCTCGTTTTTTATGGCATGCCATTGTAAGTACAGCTAATCCCAAGTCTCTTCAAATTGTGCCATGGATCTACTAGACTAGTACTACAACTAACACTTCAGTCATGTCATTCATATTTAGACTCATTCAGCTTTGATCAAAATTTGGGCAAAAAGGCTCCAAAATGATGCCTGCAGGACCATCTTCTATACCAAATACATGAGAACTATCGTATCCGGGCAATTACCCCCAGAGGACAATTACCCCCCGGCCAAATACTGATAGTGGTGAGGTTAGAGTAAAGATTAGGGTTAGGGTTAGGTAACCTTAGGTTTAGGGTAAGGAGTTTGGGTTAGGGTTAGGGTTAGGTTCAGGATTAGGATTAGGGCCAGGGGAAGGGTGTGGGGTAATTGCCCAGGGGGTAATTGCCCTAGACCCGAGAACTATATGAGTAATATTGAATAAAGCGTGCACAAAACTGCACAATTTTGAATTCCAAAATTAAAAAGCTCAAAACAGGGGATGAGGACATCTGCTGCCTCCCCTCCCCCCCCTTCAGTTGCTTTGCTAAATTGCAGTTTCTCACTACCGGTACTAGCCGGTTGGAAAACTTGGCATCTCAGAAACATTTGTCAGTTTGTGTGCATTCAATTTCACAAATTTCACTAGAGCCAAGATGATTAAAAATGCGCCCGAAAGTTTTTGTCCAACACGCATTACCTGCCAGTGGCAGTTCACATAAATTTCATGCCACAAAAAAGGCCATCAGCTTTCTTAATTCCTGAAAATTTCATGCTGCAAATATATGCATCTTTTGTAGATCTTGCTTTACAATATTCTCAAAGGACTGTAGTTGTAGGGTATCCATTTGAAGCATTTAAAATTGACTTTCACTGTCGCTGTCATGACTGTGATTACGTAGTGTGAACAATTACATGCCCTGGGCCGTGGGGAACACAGATTCAGAAGTGGAGATCTGATTCTTTGTACAAATCATTAAAAATTAAATGTAAATTTACTGGGTACTCGACCGCTAGTAAACAGCTACGAGAACTAATAGTAATATTATAGAGTTTGTCCGGCCCGTACAAAAAAAGCCAGAAGTCTGGTACAATGAAATGATGACGTGCGGAAACAAGCCGGGGCTCTGACCACTCAGAGCTACCTAGTCTCATGCAGAATGCGTGAGACTCAAGCATTTAGGGTCCGTCTCACGCTCTCACGCATGGCACCCATTTTTCTCACGCATTGGGTGAAATCTGCCAACTTAGGCCTATTAATAATGAGCATAGCTCAAAGCATTAAAGTGACAGTTGCAATTGAAGGTATATTTCCCTTTAAAGTATGCACCGATCGAACCACTAAGAGCTAAAAATTGAATAAGCTCCCTACTAACTCCTTCCAAATCCTAGCTCGCGCGCCGAGACATTGAGTCATGAATAATCTCACTCATAATTTTTTTTTTTTGAACTTGGCATCCCTGGACCACTGCTCATGAGCAATACCCCGGGTACCACTCGGGACCAGGCCATGACCACCAGTCACAGTGCAGTGGTCCCCAGTGCCAGTGGTGTCTTGCTCTTTTCGTCTTTTTAACCACGCTAACAGTAACAACACAGTCATTGATGCATGACGTAAATTTAGACCCCTATGCTCTCATAATGACCACTTTTACTTTTATCAATCTTTGCTCTCTACTCGTGCTTACTCTGCCTTAAAATTGTTTCAGTTCCGTAGATGAAGCCTGCACGGACGATTTAAATGTTTCCCAATTTCTGAATGTCGTTTAGACTTCTGACTTCTGGTTGTAAACACTGAGCCCTTCAAGCTTGTCGTCACTGCACAATTGTAACAATGAGATTACTGTACTAACGTGAATTTACGTGCACGGGATCAAACCATATATGTACGAATAGACTGCAACCCCCAAGCACTCTTCAGGAGAGCGCCATCTACTGGCTGTAACAGAGTAATTTGCGGTCGCTTTGTAAACTGTATTAGTTTTCTTTCTTTCTTTCTTCCTTCCTTCCTTTCTTTCTTTCTTTTTTTTTCTTTTTCTTCTTTCTTGCTTTCTTTTCTTCTTTCTTTCTTTCTATCCTTCTTTCCTTCCTTCTTTCTTTCTTTCTTTCAAGAGGCAAATCATTCTGCTGTTTGCAGTCATAAATGATTGCATTTTTTAGCGAAAACCGTGGTGGAATATGATAAGTACAGTATTTAAATCATGTCGAGTGAGACATGTAGGCCCTATGCGCGATGCACCCTATAAATGTTTGTTTGGGTTTTCATAACATGGACTGGTTGAAAAGTTGTTGGTAATCCATTCGGATGCGGAAGGTGTACGTGAAAATTCCAATGTTAAAAGCATTGTGATGAGAAAGGTAAACACTAGATGTTGGAATGCGTCTTTGCTTCCTGCTAAACTTATTTGATAATGGGAAAAGAAAAAGAACAAAAGAGAAGAGAAAAGTCTCATGAGCGACATTAAGGGGGACAATGGGGAGGGAAGATTCCGCTCTACCTGCATACCTCTACCACGACGGATGTCAAAAGGTAGAGGTGGGTTCGACTGTATTGTAGATCACCAACCGCAAAAGTGCGCAATGACATACTGTCTTTTGAAAAGAAACTCATGCTTTTCACAGGAGATGAAAAGCAGAAAGTCGACCAATAATCATCCACTCGTGTGGAATCAAGCAGAAGCTTTTAATGTGGAAAATGTTGAAAAATCACCCTCTTACATGTAAGCTATCAATCTCTTGCTGTATATCGGAACTGACGAAACCTCCGAAATCAATTGCATGTAAAAGTTTTGTTCCGTTGGATTCTATTTTCTGCTTTTCCACTATTTTGATTTGCCTGAGGCTAATTTCAGTACCGCCTGTACTTGCAAAATAACTGAATGATTGGCTACAAGAGACTACTGTATACATTTTCTTGGACTGCTTTGATATTCGACTGCCTTGATGCAACAGGGCGGACGGGTGAGTTGGTTCAGTCGGTAGCGCGTCTGCCTCACGATCCTAAGGACCCGGGTTCGAACCCGAGTCTGGACTGAGCAATGTTGTGTGTAATCATACCGTCCCATCTGGCGAGAGGCAAAACACTCTGTCCCTCGCATAGGACATAAAATCGAGGTCCCCTGTACATGTATGACCCCGTTTACAGTGCGAGGCTCAGCCGCGGCTCGGCCGCGGCCGAGCCCGCCTTCATTTCAGTGTAAACGCGCAATTTAAGGCCAAATGCGGGGCTAAGATTGACCGCGCATTTGAGGTGGTCCTGGCCGAGCTTTTCTCAGTGTAAACGCAAACTGGGCCAAATGCAGGGCCAATTTTAGTCTGGCTTCCAAACCCTCTGCCCGTACTATTTCGTTATTCAGGATATTAATCCCCTCAACGTCAAAAATTAGTATAGTTTAAGGTGGTTTTGTCCTGCAAAGGATTTTTCCTTTGCCTTCGGCAAAGGCCTTTGCCCCAACGGCGACTTCGTCGCCACGGAATCCAGTTGGCAAAGGGTCTGAAAACCAGCCTATACCAAATTGCGTTTGTTTACAAGCAGAGCGCCACAACGACAAAATATAGAAAGTTTTGAATTAAAAGCGCGGCCGAGCCCGGCAGTGTAAACGGACAAAATTGCGGGGCTCGGCCCCGCAATTGAGGCTGGGCTCGGCCGCGGCTCGGCCTAGCCCAGCACTGTAAATGAGGTCTTGTTGCGCGTTTACACTGAAATGAAGGCGGGCTCGGCCGCGGCTCGACCCAGCCCCGCTTCAGTGTAAACGCGCAAAAGGCCAAATGCGAGGCCAAAATTGGCCTCGCATTTGGCCTCGCTCTGGAGGTGGTCTCGGCCGCGGCCGAGCCCGGCCTTTTCTCAGTGTAAACGTAAACTGGGCCAAATGCGCGGCCAATTTTAGTCTGGCTTCCAAACCCTCTGCCTGCACTATTTCGCTGTTCAGGATATTAACCCCCTCAACGCCGAAAACTAGTATAGTTTAAGGTGGTTTTGTCCTGCAAAGGATTTTTTTTTCCTTCGGCAAAGGCCTTTGCCAGAACGGCGACTTCGTCGCCACGGAATTCAGTTAGCAAAGTGTCTGAAAACCAGACAATACCAAATTGCGTTTGTTTACAAGCAGAGCGCCACTACGACAAAATATTGAAAGGTTTGAATCAAAAGCGCGCGCGGCCAAGCCCAGCAGTATAAACGGACAAAATTGCGAGGCTTGGCCCCGCACTGTAAACGGGGGTCATAGAGAGTCACAACTCATGCACGGAAAAGATCCCGCTTCATTCATTCATCGCAAAGAGCAGGGTGTTTAACCCGGTGAAGTGTATGGTTCCACCTCACCCAACTGCATGGACCCCATGGAAGACCTAAAAAGGTCTGCTTAGCGGAAAAGGTGTGCTTAGCGTAGCTGAATCTGGGCTATCCAGCCATCTTAGATGGAAATGAACAAACAAACGAAACAAACAAACAAACAAACAGGAGTATAGCCTATTGTAAAGTGTGTGTGTGTGTGTGTGTGTCTCTGTGTGTGTGTTTGTGTGTGTCTGTGTGTGCACTAATGAGAGTTCAATTCATTCTATATGCTATGTCAGGAAAATGCATTCCGCACACGTATGCCCTTTTAAATTCATTGTACCAACTCTCACTGTTTTTTTTTTTTAAATCAAAATATGAGCAGCGTTTGCACAGGCGTGACGTCTCTATTGTTGAAATATCACAAGTAAGTATGATTAACCACGCATCCTTATCCCCTAAAAAAAAGAAAACAAAACAGAACAAAACAAAACATAAACATCGGAAAAGGTGTGCTTTTTAGACATCCTACAGCATCGTTGGCGTCGTCACTAAAAGAGGGGTGTTTATTTTCTTTGCGTGTCCATTTAGCGATATATAGGTTTTCAAAATTGAGGCGGGTAAATTCGAAAGTATTGTACAGGTCACTATACTAAACAAAATCAGGACAGTATATAAAGAGTTTTATGGGCAATAGTAAATGTATTTACTTTTGTGTGCACTGACCCTCATGTAGTCTCCATTCATTTCATTTTCACATTGTGTAACGTGTACAAAACAGTGTATCCTTTGTAATGTTCATTCTGGCTTTTGTTTCATGTCTGTGATGTTAATATGTATCCTATATTCTTTACCTGGTCGAATAAATAAGAATAATAATAATAACAGTTTGTTTGCAAAAACCGATAAGTCCATATTTGCCAAATTGAGATATTTGCGATTAAAGGTCAAGAAAAATAAAGAGATTAATAAGAAAACTGCTGCTTCTTTCGACCATAACTTTAAAAATGTACTAGTACCTTTATAAATGTAATGACCAATATATCATTTAAAAGGTATTATTTTGTACTTTATGACAGAGACCGTACTTCAAAATCTTCAAAAATGGACTTATCGGTTTTTGCGAACAAACTCTTCATATTACTTTAAAATTGTAATTTTGGTATTTTCCCACTTAGTGTAAGAAATATTTCTTTGAAATAACATTAAGGGTATTGCACTTGGTACCATATCTCCTCGTAACGCCATTATAAGCCAGTTCGTAATTAGCTCATGGGCACGTTGGTACAATGACCTTTCTTTTTTCTCAGTTGGTTAGGCACTTTAATCATTTTCAAAGAGACATTATTCGTACCGGGAAGCTTACCAGACGTAACAATTCATGGAATTCGTGTTCAAATAATAAATGAACTTGCATAGACCAGGTGACCACAATGGTCCGTCAATCAATCATCGGGGAAGCATCCATTTCATTGTTTTGCTTTGAATGCATTAAAAAACTGTTTTATTCATATTGCCAAATACCAGGTTTGCCTGTCAGGTGGATGTACTGGCAAGCAACATTTACAAGGATAACATGAATAATCATTATATGACAGATGCTTATCTCAGTGAATTTAAAAACCAACGTGCCTCTTGGTACAAATGACCTTTTTCTGCTCATGCGCACAGTGGAACTACGAACTGGCTTATAGGTATGCTTTTCACAGGTGTGATGTCATGATGTCATTTAAGGGGGTACAAAATGTGTCATTCATGACGACATTTCATTAATTAGAGTCCATTCTGGCCGAGGTGCTTGGGCACGGTTAGGAGGGGGGGGGGGGGTATATTTTCCTGCCAGAAGTAACACTGTAGGACATGCAGGTCCAATTATGGAGCTCAGCTCAATCTTTGCCGACTGATCACGACCCATATTCAGCACCTCTGGCTGAAAAAGGACTGTAACCCACCCCGCGAGTTACAAAGAAGCTTTCTTATCATCTCGTGCATCCTGTCCTCGATTTCAAGCTTGTCTTCTGCTTGTCTTATACCACCTCCCTGCTTATACATAAACTGTTTAGATATTACCATTGGAGGACTGATGATCGCACACAGTGGGTTTGTACCTATAAGAACGTTGGTCTAACCTCAGGATGTCCGTCCAATATAGGTGTGAAGAGCTGTATGCTGATCCTTGCAATACAAAGTTCCATCACGTGCTTCACTGAAGATGCAGATGCTGCCCTGTCCTGAAAGAGAAGGTATAACCTAGACCAATTTCAGCATGAAGCTACACAGAATCATCGCTCATTGGCAGAGTGTTGTAAGCTGATCATGCATACAGGTAATATTGGCCTCTGCCAGTGTACCCTGATTCAGCACCTTGGATTCAAAGCGGTGCCAGGAAACAATTAAGCAGCGGGGAATTCTGGACCCAATTGTTAAGGACTTTGAGTATAAAGAGGACAACGAATAACCAAGGGCAAAGAGGACTTCCACTGATTTAACCAAAGCATGTGAGATACCTAAAGAGCACACACAAACACACACACACACACACACACACACACACACACACACACACATGTCCTATATTGCCTGGTTTGACCCAAAATTGACCTCGAAAAAGAGCTTGAGCTTGAGTTTAAATTGTTGAAATTGTGTCAGGATCACAATCTCTAACACGAAAAACCCCTCCTCAGTTCAAATATTTCTAATATAAGCCCTTCCAGTTTTGTAATTAAATTGGCCTATGGTGACCATATTGGATTTTACTAATATGTGGCCGCCCTAGGAGAAGCCAGTCTTGGTGCCCATCAAAAATCGAAAGGTATATGATTATAAGTGACCTGTGGGCCAAATTATTCATTGCCCTCCGAAGAATTTGAGCTTATAACACCCTATTTTATGCTTAAGGCCCGGCAACTAGGAAACACTGATCCTTTTTTTTAAATCTTTTTATTGTTATTAGGCAACATCACACAAAAATTACAGAAATCAAGTACATGATTGTATTAATGAGGAAAATAAAAACTAACGATACAGCAGCTCACAATAACCAGTGTTATACAAACATGAATAATACCATTATATTATCGAGTAAAACTACGTTATAATGAGGTGCTTGGCACCACGATTTTTATATTGTTTCGTCAGGTCCCTATATATTTGCATCGAAAGTGCAAAAACAACAGATTATGAAAAAAAAAAAACTTGGAACTGCAAAATTACAGGGTTTTGTTATATCCAAACTCTCTACAGCAATTAAAGGTTCCACTGTAAAACAAGTTAAACATCTCAGTGGCCGATCCCCCTTTAATCTTTTTTTTTTTAAAATAAAAGACACATAAATAAAAGATGAAAGGGGGCGCATGCACCGGGCCCCTTTAATTTCTTAAAGAAAAAAAAAATTGCGCTGAAGCTTTTTTTTTTTTCTTCTTTCGTGACAACAATGGTCTTAGAAAATCTGTATGGCCAACAATATACACAATGCACCGATTTGGCAGTTTAATGTGAGTCTCAACAAAACACACAGGACACCCCCACAAGTATATGGAAGAGTCGTGGTAGGAGAGATGAGGAGAGACCTGTTTAATTTGGTGTGACCGCAGATGCTGGTGTTATTCCACATGCTGACATCATTTTCACAAGCACACAGCTGATTTCTTCTCATCTTTCTTCATTTTAGGTAAGCAACTTCCAATTTCATTTAATATCTTTTGAGACACAACAATACTTGTGAAACACACAAAACAAATTTTCTATTTTCATGTGTTATTGATGTCATAATTATTATCGAAGTATGCACTAATTTATAAGGGGTAATACAATTTTGATGGTGATTGTGCAGTGTATATGGATGCCGGCCTACTGTACCTCAATTCTGGAGCAGAATGAAGGTTTTCAAACAACTTTCAGGGAGTTTTAGGCAGTTGATAATCGCAAAGCTGTTTTGCTTATGGGGTTCAGAAACGAATTTTTGAAACGCCGAAAAAGTAAGTTTAAACCAGAAACGTGTTTCTGTATAGAGATGATAAACGTAGTCGTTTTGAAACGCGTTTCTGATAGCTCGGACCTGCCCACGCCAACCACTGCCAACTACACTACTATCTCTTCTCCTTGGGTTAAACTGCGCAATGGAGCTGCGCAGTGACAAGGCCTCCCAATCGACTCGCGACAAAACGCAGCAACTTGAGAAACGTGATCCGAAAGGCATTTGATAGTGGGTATGGTATATTGAAACTCGTTTCAAACACGGGGAAGCTGATAAACGAGAGCGAAATGGAAAAAAAGAAGCTGTTCTGATAGATAGCATTAAACCTTGTCCGGGTGTGACAAACTCCAGTGCAGCGTTTTCAAGACTGAGTTGCAAAGCACCTTCATTCCACTTCACAGGTCATCAACCTGCGCACCACGCTCCCGACCACGCTTACTCTTCTTATAAACATATAAAAAGAAATGTACGTGTCGATTTCTGTCTGAAAATGGTCGTTAACTAGCTTGCACCATTCATAATTGAAGTCACGAACGTGTGATCATCATTGGATAAGAATTGCTCTTTCAGCTGCATCGCTAGTTTATGTTATTCAGACCCTATTTCATTACCATAATTATTGTAGTCTGCACAAATTTGTGAATCCTAAAGTTGAATAAATAATGAAAGAATTATTGGTGTATTATACATTTGAGTCTTACAAGTGAAAATGTATATTTTGTGCCAGTAATGTAGAAGAGTTAAGTACAATCATGATAATGGATGAGTTTGGATGATTGTGAGCATGTACCTCATAAGTTTAGTTTGCAGGCTAGATAGTTGAGAGTCTGAACAAGTGATGGAAGGGTAGAAGAAAGCTCTTATTTTGAGAAATACTATATACCACCGAATTGTTTGCCCCGGCATTGGTAGATATTACAGAGGAAAGTATAGGCATTTTGGCTAAAGGATGAACAATCTTCTCTGCCTGTTACTGGGAATTGAGTTGTTACGTGGTCATAGGCACTATGAAGAAAAGAGGAGTCTTTTTTTTCTCGCCTTTGGCAAGCTGGAATTGTGAATACATGTATGTAGCAGGGTTCCACGTTTGTGGAAGTGTTCACTGAGTATTGCTGTGTTTTCTTACTTAAGAAATAAAAAACCAACGAATATTTATTTTGAAAAGGATAGGACATGCAGAATTATCAAGAAGACAGTTTGTTATTGAGATATTAAAGTGCTCTGTATGGAAAACACATTTTGATTCATTTCTGTCTACTTGATGGACCAATATGAATATATAGCCTAGCCTTTTCAGCAAATAGGTATATAGAGGATTATAAAGCAACGTTTTAGAGTGTTCTCTAAAATGATATTTGAAGTTTGTATTGTTACTGATAACAAAACTGCGTTAAGATGATTAGGTTTGAAGTATCAGATGATTAAGAACTAAAGAGTGTGAGGCAGAAATGGATGTAGGGATAGTAGAATCCTGTAAGTTAAGTATGTTGTGACATACGTTTGTTGAGAACAGTTCAACTTATCATTGAATTGGTTTATATATACCATTAACAGTTCAAAGTATGAACAAGTTCGTTCATTTTGTTTCTACATTTATGATTCCTCGTGAATATTGATCATGTGTGCTGTGAAGGACGCTAATAAGGGAGTAATAAATGTGCCATTCTACACGCTGACACCATTTTCACAAGCAATCAACTGATTTCTTCTTCTCATCTTCCTTCACTTTAGCACCCTGTACCCTTATACAGGGTCGTTACCGTGAATCCCCTTTTCCCGCCATTGGGCACACCAGGGGGGTCTGTCTTTACATAGTCTGGCTTCCAGACCCTCTGCCCATACTATTTCGCTATCCATGATATTGACGCCCTCACGCTCGAAAACTAGTATAGTTTAAGTTGATTTTCTCGCCCTCTGCGCGAGAAAATCAACTTAAACTATACTAGTTTTCGACGTTGAGGGCGTTAATATCATGGATAGCGAAATAGTATGGGCAGAGGGTCTGGAAGCCAGACTAAGAAGTTTGGTGGAGTCACTCTGGGAGTGTCGTTTTGATTCCTCCTCTCTTTACCCGGTAGGTTTTGTTTCAACGTATATCAATGTTACGTAGCTGTCCGTCACAAAAGACGGAATTAGAATAGTAAATCTTCTTTACTCGTGTATCAACAATTACAACATAGTCTACATATCAGAGTCAAGACAGTAGGGGATATATTATATTATACTCCAGCTTCACTGCAGCGCACTGGCTTCAGCTGAGTTGTTTTATCGCTTCCCGATGGGCAGGACGTAAAGAATTCAAATCCAGAGCTTTTTTTTTTTTTTTTTTTTTGTTCTGTGTATGTATGTATGTTTGTTTGTTTGTTTGTTTGTTTGTTTATTGTTTTGTTCTTTTGGTTTTGATCATAACACGAAATGAACGAACGTTTTTACACTTACGGAGAATTGCAGCAAAAACATTTTATTCATAAGAGTTCATGTAGTCATTGCAATGGCGGAAACAACTCAAATTCGTATAGTATTAAAGGTTTGATCGGAACCATTGCTACAAATTTTTTATGAGAATGATATGTTGCTCAATGCCGTTTTCAAACTGATTTCGATTATCAAAATAAAAGTCATGATTATCATCAGACATTGCGAGATCTGCGAGGGCTTAGAATCATTGATAGTGGCTGCAAAATGATCAGTTCGATAGACGAGGATATCAGCCTCGGGCATAATTGCAGCTGTCGTGGTAATGCTGATGTGTGGCAGTTTCTTGGAAACGCGGCTCCTTATATCACGACACTTCTAATCTCTCTCTCTCTCAAAAAAAAAACTACTACTGCAGAAGTAAGCATGTGGTCCCCCTTATTCTCTAGCTTTACTGAAGACTTCCACCCATGGTTTGGTCGTTGGCAGACACGTACGTTGGCTGTTGTCCAGATGCTCGATTGAAAGAAAATCCTCATCAGATGATGATACGACACATCTTTTACAGGAGGAATTCCCTCCAAGTCCTCAGTGTTCTGTGAGAATAACTTCATTCGGACAAGGTCAACATCAATATCCTCCTCTTATTTACTGCAGTGCAGCCTATAAAGTTTGTTGCAACTTCTTTCAATCTCGGCGATGTTTCGAATGTGTTAATAGCTATATATATGGGACTCATAAGGCGTCATATCCATCTAATAATTGCTCTCGGCGCAATCATGTGCAAGATACATTTACGAAAAAAACAGATAAGAGAAAGAAACAACAAAGTAAAACAGTATACAGGACATTTATGAAATAATGAGAATCACGATTATGCTGGCCAAATGAAACAAATACTTCTTCAGATTATACTTAAATACTTCAACAGAATTACTATTCTTAATAATTGAGGGCTGAAGAAGACCCGGCGTAAGCAACAGTTCGCCCAAGTTTTGCTTTAAAAAGTATATCTAATGAATTATGTTGTCAACAATACTGACAAATTGTCTAGATCATGATCCAGCGTTCCAGCATATCTGAGCTCTCTGTCAGACAGATAAATTCACAAAACTCCTGTCATCCTTTTATTGGCTTGCTCGTGTGCTCGATAAATGGGTAAATAAGGATGAGAATTGGTAATTGCTTCGATACATTGGCCAATGTCCCTTCTCAAACTCTACCTGGATGCTATCTTGTAGACCTTCCAGGTCTTGAATAAAGATTGGTATCCATATCTGGCGTAATTCTGGTGATCTAGAGCAAAGAACATAAACACAAGCTTCCGCAGGGTAGTAATCATGAGTCGCAGCTTTCGCCAGCGATGTGCCCAGATGAACATGAATATGAATTGGTACTTGTGTACGGCTAACCAGAATTTGAATATTGGACTTTCTTGAGAAGAGATGACCCAATCCCTCAAGAGTCCTCTTGGTTCTACTGTCTTCGTAGGCTTGTATCAGGAGGCTGTCAAACACCAGCTGAGAGATGTGATGTGCATATCTTGTTTTCCTTGAAGTGGATACTTTGTTTTTCAGGGTTTCAGCCATCCAGACCCATGCAGAAGATTTTCATGGTGCTCCATAAAGTTATATCAATGTGGAGCCCACCTAAGTAACATAACGTCACACTCGTCCCCCATCTCCCCCCCCCCCAAAAAAAAACAAACAAACAAACAAACAAACAAACAAAAAACAAAAAAAATGTCGGGAAAGGTCCATTTAATTTTTTTTTTTGCGAGGTTATAGAGTGGTTGGTTCGCTACTAACATAGGGTCTCGAGGTGGATTGAGGTGCTCAGTTTTGTCTCTTTCACCTGTTTAATTCCACGTCGGTTCTTGCCTGATATGGCGGCCTTTTCATGGAAAAGTGGTGAAGGGACTTCAATTCTTTTTTTCTGGTTCTCCAACAGTATCTGACTAAGCTGCATGGTAGAGAGACTACATCTCTAGGATCGTCTTTAACTGCATGTTTGCAGTTATCATGCCTCTTTGTGTTGTTTCTCCTCATCAAACGATCCCGTTACCACTGCATGGTTGCGTATCTTACATCGGAGGCTGTAGGTGCCAAGATTTCGGCCCTCAGGTGGTACAAACGTGCACAAACGAGGCATGTTCCTGATTTCTGTGATTTGATTCGAAGACATTTAGAGGTCCAACCCAGGCTTTTGTGATGAAGGAAAATGAAATATCAAAATACCAGCTCCATTAAAAGATGAGCTTCCAGTGCGTGATATAGGATTATGATCCAGTTTATCAAGGGTTAGACTGTGAAAAAGTCCTGATGCAAATTAGGCCAGACTATACTAGCTTTGTTCCTTGTTATATCTGATCTGCAAAGGCCTGTGCAAATCTAAATTCTGTACTGAGGATTTTTTTTTTTTTTTTTTTGGTATAACGCAGAGCATACTTGTGTAGTAGTTCTACCAGCGCTTAATTGCTCCTTGTTTGGGAATGCAACATGAGAGCCAAAGACACTGCAAGAGGCTGCTCACAATTCAGATTCGAAGAAAGAGAAGTCATTTTTAGCATGGCCGACTGACTCACAGGACAGCAGGAAGTATTTTCCTGGATCTTCCCGGAATTCTCATGTGGCGTTGATTTTGGGTCCTGCAAGGAGATGACAGAAGAACTCTATATACTTCATACGTTGTGGAACAGATGATTTTGATGCTGTCATTAGTAATATAATACAATGCGCTTCCTCAGATTCAGGTGTCCGACTTAATGTACATAAAGATATGATCTATTTAGCTGTCTTTGAACAAATTATTAAAACTTGATCTCGGATACCTTTCTCCTCTGTCAAAATTGGGAAGTGTAATAGGATTCTTTCCGTTAGGCGTGTCCGGTTCACGTTCTTCTTTATTCCATCTTGTTTTAATCTATCAGTCGTCATATCCATCAGATCAGGATTTCAAAAAGAGCTGTCTCGGGTACTAGAAGATGAAAACAGGAACACTTTATCACAATTGTCACGTGGGGGCGGTAGCAGTTCTAAGACATTTCTAGTTTGGGAAATAATACCTCTGTTAAATATGGAGCTATATGATCCCTTCTATTCCTGTGACGTGCTAAGAATGGATTTTCAATTCAATTCAGTTCAATTCAATTCAAATGAGATTTTATTTCGAATAGCACATTTTGTTGATACAAGGGAAAAATACAATGTAAAATGCATCATAAGATATACTGTATACATATACATGTGAATTTAATGTTCAAAATAATTATGTACAGGATTGGAAAAGAGAGGCCCACGTAAAGGAAAGCTTGGAGAAATATGGCCAACTCATGTGTAGAAATGTGGGCCACATTTCAGAACAATTCTGGAAGGTTTCTTGATAATTCTCTTAATTGATTTCTTATTCATGGTACATTTTGTATTTAAATAATTTCAATTTTCTTAAGGAAAAAAATTGTGAATCATGAAATTTATGGTAACAAACAATATTAATCAATAATTCAATCAACTTGAAATGAAACCCCCCGAAATAAGACATCCAAGACTCCCACTATATCATGTACGTCTCTGTCTTTGTGTCATTCCCTGTACTTTTCCTTATACCTCTGTTCATACGTAACTTCATCTAGCATAGTTCTGAATATCCTTGAATTTACCAATGACAAGGGAACACTCGCCACAATTGTATTTTTCCTTTTTACTCTTGGCGATGTGGCCCTAGCATGTTCAAAATTATAGCATTGTATAATACTTCCACTTACATTTATCGTTTCCTGTAGGCCTACATAAAGTGTCTGTGAACTTGAACGAAAAAAACCTACACGTATGTATTTAGCTTGCAGCGTTAAACTGACAATAATTACTTAGCACTGTATTGAGAATTTATTAAATGATAGTCTCATTAATATTTGGTGACACAGGGCTGCAGTTTGTGTACTACGAGCTCCATATAACAGGCAATAACAATGGAAGAGGCCACCAACGGAGGACATGGGGAAACCAGCGGAGACAGCAATGTCGCAGAGGTTGTGACTACTCAGCCAGCGAGAAATCTAAATCCTCTGGTATGATCTGCTATGAGTGCAGCGTTTCTTTTACCCTTTACAATCAAGTGTTATGTGTAGCTTTTTCATCTTTCATCAAGTCATTGACATATCTTTTCAGCAAATAAATCTCGTGTTCAATTTTGCCTCATAACAACGAAAGAAAAAGATTGATAATGGATTAAAATCCTCTATCGAAGGCTGAATGACCCATGATAGCCATTTTTAACCATGTTACGTGTGCTTTTTTAATATTTATTCATGCAATAATAATGTTTACGTCACGAAAAAAGATTCGATATTGGTAAACAAGTAATCATTTGGTCCACACAAGCCCTTGTGTCTCGGGGAAAAGTGAAAGTCGAGGCAATGGGATATAATGACCGTCTCCCGCGATTATGTACTGTTGTCGAGATTATGTGACTTTTAAATTAAAGGCCTGTTGGATCGCCATAAGTACGCATTTAACGCCAACAAAGTAGTATTAGATGACAGGGTATAGGTGGGAAGGAGATCGGTAATGACCACTTCTTCGGTTGAGAATGATAAGGGCGTTAAGTTGCCACAAAACCCATAGTGTTCAAGACAACTTAACGCCCTTCTCATTCTCAACAGACGACTTGTGGAATGTGATGAAATATGACAGATTCTGAACAGAGAGAAGGGATGTTAACCTATGATGTAGAGTGCTACGAAAGCCTGAGATCATGAAAGGATGGTGGAAAGGAAGACAGAATACTATAGACTGATGGCGAAATGTTTGAATGGATACATCTTCAGTAAACGTATAATCAGCAGAGTCCATGTGCAATGCATTACTAGTATGTTTGTACACATGCATACTCTGGATGAAATGGAGCCGACATTCCATTCTTTTTCCTTTTTTATTTTTTTCATTGGTAAAGGGAAGCAGCAAAGTGAGAACCCTGAGCAAAATGTCTTTAGTGTGGCGGGTATACTGCATGCCTATTTGTATTCATGAAATTCTGTTTAATAGGAATAAACTTCTTTTCTTTTTTGTTTTTGTTTGTTGGTTTCTTATGAACCAGGAGCAGGCCGGGAGTAGCCGCATTAGCAGCAAGTATCCTTTTGTGAAAAAGAAGCCTGCATATTGTAAAGGAGCCTGCTGTGGCAGGGCTCTTGTCTCTGCCAAAGCCGGAACTGGGTCGGTGAAGAAGGTAATCAACCCCGATACCTCCATGGAGTGTGTTGGCCCCGTCTTGGGATGCGACTTGTCATTAAAAGACGGCTGCGCATTTGTCGTAGGCTGCAAAACGGAGATCTGCTCAGCAAAATTCGTCCACGGCATTCTGGCTCTAACGCTTGGTTTAGCGTTTAACACCAGGTGTGTACATACCGACGATAACGTGGAGGTACAATTGATGGGAACTGGGATAAGTACGTCTTCTGGGAAGGCTGTGTGCGTCCTGGGATCCAAGTTCGGCATTTATGACAAGGAAAAAGCGAAAAAGAAGAAAAGGAGGGGGAAAGAAGAGGAAAGGAGCAAAGAAGAAGGTAGGACCAAAGCAGAGGGAAGGATCGTGGGAGGGGGAAGAGGCAGAAGAGGAAGGGGAAGAAGATCAGGAAGAGGATGAGGAGGAAGGGGACGAGGAGGAAGGGGAAGAGGAGGAAGAGGGAGAAGAGGAGGGGGATGACGAGGAGGGGGACGAGGATGAAGAGGATGATGAGGAAGAGGACGATGAGGAAGAAGATGAAGAGGATGAGGATGATGAGGAAGAAGAAGAGGAAGAAGAGGAAAACGCAGAATAAGAAGAGGTAGAAGAGAAAGAGTTAAAATAGGAAGAAAATGATGAGAGCGGCGACAATAGTGTAAAAAAAAAAAGAAGGCATCAGCCGAAAACGAGAACGAATAAAATGCTATACTCTAAAATTAGCTTTCTGTGATTAGTAGATAGTACGGCAGATAGGTGAAGGAGTTGTAAGTTTGGTGAAGCAATCATGAAATTTAGTGTGCGGGTAGACTTCGCTCCAGTGGTGATCTTCAGATATAGGGCCATTGCAGATTCGACTTCTGACAAAAGTGGCGCTCATTTTCAAAAAGGCCGCCATCGCTGACTTTTAACTACAGTGTCAAACAATTTCAATAAGTGATGGCGGCCATCTTGAAAATGACCACCATATTTGTCACAGGTCGCATCTAAGATGTCATGGGAGCAATTAGAATTACTTATGTATGAATTGTATAATACAAAAGAAAAACATTCCTATACCCGTTAGAATTGATTTATGTTAACATTGTACATATAAGTTGTACATCTTCCCACCACTCTCTCTCATAATGTGGAGCTTAATTTTTAGTTGTTGTGCTGACATTTGTTTTATCACTGTTTTACTCTTTTTTTTTGTCATGTGCTTATTTGTCTCATTGCGATGGGATTAAATTTTCTGGGACTTGCGTAATACAACCCGTGCTTTGAAAGGGGAAATTCATTCCGAATATAAGTTAATCTGATAAGATTCGGGAAACAGTTCTAGAACGGTCAATATGAATATGCAAATCGCAAAGAGAGCATGTCATTCCCTAAAAACTGTCATATAGTTTGTACACAACATTTTGAAATTTCCAGTTTTTCATTCTAACGCAATTATGCCGAAGGCTCAAAAATCCTCGTATATCTAATTGATCACGGTATATTCTGAAGTTATTCAACCAGGAATTCATTCATTAATTCATTTATTTTTTTTTTCATCTCCAACAGAACTTGTAAATACATTTTTTGTCACATAAAACATAAATACATATATGTGTCAACAATTACCAATTATAAAGTATGATATTTAAGGAAAAACAAATGATAGGGTGGAAAAAAAACCCTCAAAACATTTTGAAGTTTAGAAAATGCAGGGGATGGGGAGGAATGCTGAAGGGGCATTTCCTTCGAACATAGGAAAACAAAATATACATAAGATAGCATTGATATGTTACTTTTGTACACGAAATTCAATCTATAAAAATGAATTACACAAATTACGAATAAAAACCTAACTATCCCTACACAGACACCCAGACAAATCCAAACACTACGTCGCTGTCATGCAGAAAATAGAACGGGAAAGAAAAGACAGAGAGATGAAGAAGAAGAAAAAGGAAGAACAAGAAATAATATGTTTGGAGAATAGGAGAAAGAAAGAACTATGTCCATTGAGAAGACAAGAAGTGAAGAGTGAACGGAACCTCTAAGCTATACGCAAAATATGAAGGGAACAATGAAAGTGAATGTTCCAGTAATTCTGAAATCATTAAAAAGTCAAGTTAAATGTGAAAAATATATATGTTTAATGATGACGTTCAAAGGAATTTTTATGAATATCTAAAAAAGAGAAGATTCTTTGATTTAACTTTAAAACAATTCAAACTTGGGGCCGTTTTTAAATTATCACTAGGGCTATTCCAAAATCTTGGTCCAACGAAAGTAAATGTGGATTGAGTGAATATCGTTCTGGTTAAAGGTAAATGAAATTCATTAGAATGACGAGTTGGATATCTGTGAAAGTGGTTGTTTCTCACAAACGTCCCAGTAAAAGTGGGAGGTAATAAATTATTACTGAATTTATACATGAATTGGCCAAGATGACACTTATAAAAACCAGTTACCTTTAAAATCTTACTTTCAAAAAATAAAACGTCTGTATGAGATCTCCAAAATACATTGCAAATTATATGCAGGGCTTTCTTCTGGAGACGTAACAGTCTGTCGAGATGCATTGAGTGCGTATTTCCCCGAGCTATGATACCGTAATTGAGATAGGGCAAAATCAAAGTTGAATATAGCATAAGGAGGGTGGGAATGGGAAAATAATACTTAACTTTATTTATAACACCAATGCTACAAGATATTGTATGACAAATATTATCAATATGTGTCTTCCACGAAAGTCTATCATCAATATTGTCAGTCCTAAAAACTTCGTTGATGAAACTACATCTGTAACAGTATCATCTAAAACTATGTTATTAGGAAGACTCTTCAAAGAATTACTAAATAACATACACTTAGTTTTGAGAAGATTGAAAGACAATCTGTTTGATCTTATCCAAAAAAGCAACTTTTGAAGTTCTGAATTTAATGTATCCTCCAAAATATGGGGATCCGAATGTCAATCAATATTGTCAGTCCTAAAAACTTCGTTGATGAAACTACATCTGTAACAGTATCATCTAAAACTATGTTATTAGGAAGACTCTTCAAAGAATTACTAAATAACATACACTTAGTTTTGAGAAGATTGAAAGACAGTCTGTTTGATCTTATCCAAAAAAGCAACTTTTGAAGTTCTGAATTTAATGTATCCTCCAAAATATGGGGATCCGAATGTGAAAAAAATACATTTGAATCATCTGCAAACAATAAAAAAGATAAAGTATGAAAAACATTTATCATATCATTTATATACGTTATAAACAAAAGAGGTCCAAGTAAACTGCCTTGGGGAACACCGCATCTAACTGATCTTTTAATGAAACTTTGACCAGATAAAGAAACAGATTGATTGCGATCAGTAAGGTAGCTCCTGAACCACTCCAAGGCCTTCCCACGGATAACATAGTGACACAATTTATAGAGAAGTATTTCATGATCTATGGTGTCGAAGGCCTTGGAGAAGTCCAGGAAAACTCCCACTGTATGATAATGTTGGTCAACGGCTTTGGCAACTTTTTCAACAAAGGATAAAATAGCTCGGGATGTGTTGTGCTCTTTACGGAATCCAAATTGGGAATTAGAAATAATATTATGCAAATCAAAAGATTTTAGGAGCCTAGAATAAACAATTTTTTCCGCTAACAATTTAGAATTCGGAGACAGTAAAGAAATTGGTCTATAATTACAAATATCTTCTTATTACCTTTCTTATGAATTGGGATCACTTTGGCAATTTTCAATTCCAACGGAACAACACCATTACATAAAAACAAATTAAAGATATGAGCTAATGGTTCAACTATACTCTCACTAATATTTTTTTAAAATAATATTAATATCATCAGGTCCAGAACTTTTTTTTATTTTCTAAATTCATAAATATCTTTTATTTCAAGAATAGTGACAGGATCAAAGAAAAATGACTAAGAGTTTGGTTATTTGAATAACATCATGTTCCAGACTTCAAAAACAGAAACATTGAATTTTCGTAATTTTTTGTACAAAATCAATGGGAAATTGTGAGGTTATGACATGGTGAGCTCACTTATTTGCGCATTCATATTTACTGTACAAGAACTGGTTTTGCAGAAATTAGGAAAACTTCAAAATGTCATAACTTCCTCCTTTTTTTAATCCAACTTCAGTCAAAGTTTTACGATTGAACTCGTAAGATTTTATTCTTTCTTATTAGACTAACTTATATGTGGACTGGATTTTTCCTTTATAAAGGCTCTGCCACTTTCGTTCTCATGGCTACATTTTATTTACAGGGGTTTTTTTCCTAACCAATGTGCATGTAATTAGAATACGTGTCGATTATTTTTGTACGCCGAAAAAGACGAAGTGTTATTGTATATAGTAACAACCATTGTAATTCAATTATGTTCGTTTATTGTTTTGCTGAACAAAGACTTCATATAAATTCAAATTTATCATTCGATCAATCAATCAATCAATTTCAAGGAATTTAAAGTACACGATAGCAGCCATTTTGAAATCGGATATCATTTTGTCACAGGTCGAATAAATGATGTTATGTGGACAGTGAAATTACTCATGTATGATTTATAATACAAATAATAATATATATTTCCACACCTAGACTTTATTTAACCTACAATCTCAAAGAATTTCAAATGAAGGAGATGACAGCCGTCTTGAAAATGGTCGCCATTTTTGTTGCAGGTCGAATCTGCGATGACCCTACATCTAAAAATCACCACTGAGGCATAGTCTACC
Source organism: Diadema antillarum (assembly GCF_040938485.1). Lineage (NCBI taxonomy): Eukaryota > Metazoa > Echinodermata > Echinoidea > Diadematoida > Diadematidae > Diadema > Diadema antillarum. The sequence continues at coordinate 5,265,729 of NW_027270906.1, read as the reverse complement.
AGCAGACCAATTCCGTGCTTGTTACCAGACCCGCATTTTTCTTCTGCCTTTTTTTTTTCATTTCTGCAGTACTCAGATGCATATCTATACAGATAAGATGCATATCTATACAGATAACAAGATTCTATACATACATAGAATTGAAGGAAACATGTAGGCATTTCACCATGAAGACAGGGCAATGCAAAACAAATTAATGTTAAATAGAATAGATGATAAATTAAAACATTTTTGAAGCTAGCAGCTATCAATACTGGTTAAACTTGTTTCAAATTCGGCTTGAAAGCTTTTGTACTTTAGACGGCTAGAAAATGAAAAATAGTATGCATTCTTATACCCAGAAAAAAATTATCTACAATTTACAGAGAATTTTTATCAACATTGCGTCCATTGTGTGTGTCTATGATTGGGTCTGTGTGTGTGTGGGTTTGTGTTCACTTTTCTTCGGTGAAGATGTAATGTAAATATAGGACATTTACAACTCATTATATGTTACGTAATGATATGGTGTATGGTATTCAGAAGTACTGGTACTAGTAACAATGATGAATCTGTAAGAGGTCAGAACTGGAACCAGCTTTCACGACTTGTTTTGTTTTGTTTATTGTCTTTTGCATAATACATGTACATCTTATTTTTAGATAGCAGGCTTTCATATCAGCTGCATAACAAGAGGCCTGTTAATGTTGACATTGCGGCGTAGTGGTAAATCAATGTACATTGTATTTCTAATTCTGCAGGTCATTTCTTGCTTTTTTTACCAATGTTTCCAAATATTTTTTTTTTAATGAAAATGACGAAAAGGTTTGATATTGTAATTTTCTCCCGTAAGCGGTTCGGTGGGTTGAGTCTCGTAAAAGATATGCGATTTTTTGGGGGGAAAAGTGCTTATCCAGTGCTGTAAACTATTTCAACACTGTATAGTGTGTGGATGATAACGTACCCAAGATGTTTTGATAATGGTCATGTGTTTGATGTTTGTTTGTCAGTGCTGCTTCTAAATTTGAGTAATAAACCATAAATTTCAATTTATCTCCCAGCAGTTACGGAGTACATATGTAAAAGTCTGAACATAAATATCGAGGATTGGACCCCATAGTCTACACGATGAAAATTGGGGATAGATAAAAACAGCTCGTATTTGCTTTTTGCTGTGATTTTTCACTATGTATATATACATATATATTTTTTTTTTTCTATCGGGAAAGGTTCAAATCGGGATGATGGCCACGTCCCATTTGGCTTGTCTTATCAACCAAAACTTGACAATGAGCAGACTCTAATGATTTTCCCATAGTTCCTTGCAATATTTCAGTGGCGATCGCCATAATGTAGCGGTCAAATTGGTATCAAAGATCTCTTTTCCATTGCGTGTGTGTGTGTTTTTTTTTTTTTAACAGTCATACCAAATCGTTAAAGCGAACGGCAAGACTTGTGACACGAGAAAAAAAAAAAGGGGGGGTTCCAATGCAAAACTAAGGCCTTACTTATTTTTTCTAGTGCCACTTCCGGGAGAAAAAATATGGGTCCAAAGTGGCGACATCTTATGCATCCCTATGTACGAGTGCAAAAAAAAAAGTACCATACGTGCTGTGGTCTGTTTACTGAAAAAAAAAGTTTTCATGCGAAGAAGACATTATTTATTTTTGTTGTTGTTGTTGTTAATATTGAGGCTATGGAAACGTTTGGACTGAACGATGGTCGCAGCAAGTGAAAGGCTCATCAATAAAACCAACATGGCGAAATTGGCGTTGATCGGAAACGAAGCGACTGTTTGACTTTCTGAGACTATGGCGAAATAATGTTTAAATGTCTATGTTTCAAATTATCTGGACAAATAATAAATAACTTAAGATCGATGTAATTATGTAAAGGTATAAATAATCTGGTGCAAAAATAGCCCTTAAACTATAATAAGAGACGGGAACCTTATTTCGTCTGGAAAAAAACGAGAGTCGCAGACAGAATTAATGATCAATCTCGTTCATTTATTTTCTTTTCTTTTCTTTTTTGTATCAGCCCGTTATGGCATATTACAGTCCCAAAAGGGACGCGGCTTTTATCCAGAATAAGACATGAGCCGGGTGGATGAAAGTTTGTGATAAATCATGTAGCGATGGTTGGATGAGACTTTCTAAAAAAAAAGCTATTCATTTTGACTACACATTTCAGTGGCGGATCCAGAGGGGGGCGCAAGAGGCGCACGCCCCCTTTATTTATCGTTAAAAACAAAAGAAATAAAAAGAAAAAAAATGAAATGAAACCCGGAAGTGGCACCAGAAATATTAGTTGCGCCCCCCCCCCCTTTACAGAATTCCTTTATCCGCCCCTGCATTGTGTCACAAAACAGAGAAACAACGCTTACGTTATAGTATAGTCAATTTGAATAGCATACATAGTTTTTGAGCCTGAGAAAATTATCTTTAGAGATAGTGACGTATTATGCTTGTGTGTATTAAGTTCATGTGTAAGGGTGTGTGTGTGTGTGTGTGTGTGTGTGTGTATGTGTGACCTTGACAATCTAGAACAGGGCCTTACGCATTTTAAGAACGCTGGTCTGGTCTCAGAATTTCGATAGATATCTGTGTGCTTATCCCTGCAACCACCAAGTTCTTGACTGAAAATGCAAATGCTGCCCTGTCTTGAAAGCGAGAGTATAGATCTATACCAATTTCAGCAGGAGGTATACAATGAATCCTCGCTTGCTGGCAGAGAATAACCTAGCTATGCAGGTGATCCAGGATGCAAACAGGACGGCGGCCCGATTGGGAAGAAGCAATATCGAGGCATGGAGGTAGGGCCTACCACTCTTGATCCGGCTCATTAAAGTTGAGGAGTATAGAGTTTAGAGAGGACAAATAGGGCTATTCCATGCACTTATTTAGCCAAAGGATGTGAGATATACCTAAAAAAAGGACACACACAAATGCCCTAAATTACCTGATTTGACATAAAATTGACCTTAACAGTGACCTTGAGAGATGAGCTTGACTTTGAATCATTGAAATTGTATCAGGAACACAATGATATCTCTAACACCATAAAAACCTCCTCCGTTGAAATAATATTTCTAACATAACTCCTTTCAGTTTTGTAATTACAGGTATATTAACCTGGCTGGTGGCTATATTGGATTTTACCAATTTTGGCCGCCAAAGGAGGCGCCAGTATTGGCGCCAGTCAAAAATCGAAAATGTATATCAGTGGCCTTTGGGCCGAAACGTTCGTTGCTTTTGGAAGAATTTGAACCAAACACCCTATATTATTCCCTTAGGCTCCCGACTCCGGTCAATTGATTTCAAAGCGGATCTGATCTCTCTTTTTTTTTTTTCATCTTTTCATTCTTATTAAGCAACATGAGGCAAAAATTACGGAAATCAAGTACATGATTATATAAAGAAAAAAAAGAACGATAAAGCAGCTCACAAAAAAAAAACATGCATGATACCAGTGTCAAGTAAAGCCCCGTTATAATGACGTTTTTAGGACCACGGTTATTATCTTGCTTCATCGGATCCCTAGTCGTATCACAGTACAAAAACAATAGATTATTTAAAAAAACTGGGACCATGGTAGCAAAATTACCTCATCATAACAGTATTTTGTTACATCCAAACTCTCTATAGGAAGATTCCACAGTAAAACAAGTTAAAAATTCAGTCTCCATTTTCGACAATGTCAAGCAAACTTACCCCCTTTTCTTTGCCGATATAATGTTCTACATCCTTAGATTTAATACAAGTTTTCAATCCGACGATATCTCGTCATCATCATACAACTTTCCGATCTTCACCTTGTATACTTATTTGCATCATCATGTATAATCCACATGTCGACGTTATTAACATTCAATTTAAAACACAGTGCTTTATTGGTAATGAACTTTGTAATGGACATTGTACAGGTTTAGTTTGAATGCTCTTTTTATGAACTTGTTTGCCCAAATCCGAATTTATATACTCAGAAGGTGCTGGTGACAGGTGAAAACGAAGTTGAATAACCATTGCCGAAAATGTAGGCCCTATGCTATTCAATGAAATAGAGTGCGCAAATGCGAAATCGGTTGTCAAATTAGTCAATTTTAAATGCAGGAAACGATTTTGAATGATCGTATTTTAATGCCTGAGCAAATTTGATGAAAATGAATGCTTCTAATATGAAATTGAAAGACAAATCAGTGAAATCCGCCCGAAAAACCTATAGATCATTGTCATTTAATCAACAACTAGAAACGTGGAATTGAACGTTAACTTTTACCAACAGCTTCAACTATTGGATTAAATTTTCAAATCACATAAATCTGTAAGTGTTTCACATAATTATGAAAACTACGATTTCAGTTGCACGTAAAATCACTCAGCTTTAACTACGCGTATGACTAGGTCTATCTTTCATCAACTAATTTCACTGAAAGGACTAAAGTTATGATCCAACGACACATGTAATCTCCAATGTGTACAATCATCCTCCCCCTCCTACTTACACACATACATGGAGATATACGTGTTTCAAAAACATTTCCCGCTTTTCATCCTTAATAGTTCAAAAACTATAAAACAGATAACACATTTATTGATAGGAATACTAGCTGAATAGTGTACAATTTAGTTGGAGGTGATTTGAATATGAAAGCATGAATCAGTTTAATTAAATCCATGATTAATTTTCCAGATTTTGGTCAAATTTGAACCCTCTGTACAAAACTGAACTTTACACAGGAAGCAATGGTATGTAATATATATGTGAGTGCGTGCTTACAATGACCTTGAACAATAGACATGCATACCAAGAATACCACCTTTTCAGAGCTCTGCTGACTAGGCTTTTGGTCTCTTTCTCCAAGGCACATGAATGCTTTATTAATGATTCTTGATGGATTTGTTGAGTCTCAACAAAACTAATACGACACCCCCATATGCAAAATGGAAGATTCGTAAGTTTTATTTTCATGAGATTTGAGGAAAGACCCGTTTTTAGGACGTGACGGCTGATGCTGCATGGTGTCATTCCAAATGCTGCCACCATCCATTTTCTCAAGCACACAACTGATTTCTTCTCATCTTTCGTCACTTAAGGTGAGCAGCTTCATACTTTCTATTTCATACTTTTGAGAAACAGCAATACTTGTGAAACATTAAAGATAAAGTTTCTTGGATGTTGGTATGTGTCAATGATGTTATCTTGTATTATCGAAGTATACACTAATTTGTAAGAGGTGAAAAAAAAATGATGGTGATTGTGTAGTGTGTAGTCCTACTGTATATGCCCATATCTCAAAAAGCGTCATGGCTTGCCATGATGTAAGGGATTATTATTCAAACCCTGTGTCAATATAATTATAAATTATGTACTATTGCATGTGTTGGAAGTATTCAAGATTAGAGTGTTAGCAGATCAAAGCTGTTTTGATTTCCGCTATGGGGTAAGAATTGCGTTTCTGAAAAGCCGAAAAAAAGTACGATAGCAAACGCGTTTGAGCCAGAAATGTGTTTCCGTAGAGTTAACAAAATGTAACAACTCGAGAAACGAGATCCGAAAGGAGTTATCAAACGCGTTTTAGTACTGGGTATTAAAACGCGTTCAAACATGGAAAAGTTGCTAAACGCAGTCTTCTTAAGCCCCCTAGATCTGTTTGAACAGACATTGTTCGGAGAACAAAATTCCTCGGGCTGGGCAATAAAACGACAGGAGAGAGCGAGTGGTACACTCAAACTTTCACTGATGTGTTCTACTAATATTGCTGCATTCTCTCAATCCTTATTATGAAGGTGGACTTGTCCTTTGAATAATACAAATTTAGCATTTTACGTTGGACTTTGACCCTTGACTTTTGACACATGACCCCATTATTTCAGTATTAAATAATACTAGAAATGTCGCTATGGCGACTGGTATGCCTCCGCCGTAGTGCAGTGTTCTCCTGTAGGTCTATGGTACGTCTTGACAAAGTGTGATGACAGTTTCACATAATTGGCATAATAGGGAGCTTCCAAGCTAACACTCGGACGTTTTCTGAACGTTCCAAGTTCGTTATTTGGACGTTCTGTCTAAACGTTTTCTGAACGTCTTTTTGTGGAAGGTTTTCGACGTATTTAAAACGTTTCAAATGGACGTTATAAAAACGATTTTGTTTTTTTCTTTTTTCTTTAAACGGACTGTGAGTTGGCTCAGTCGGTAGCGCGTCTGCCTGACGATCACGCGGCCGGGTTCGAACCCGAGTCTGCACTGAGCAATGTTGTGTGTAAACATACCGTCCCCTATAGCAAGAGGCAAAACACTGTCCTTCGGATAGGACATAAAATAGAGGTCCCGTGTGTGAGAGAGTAACAACTCATGCACGTAAAAGATCCCGCTTCATTCATTCATCGCAAAGAGCAGGGTGTTTAACCCGGTGAAGTGGTCCCGCCTCACATCCAACTGGACCCCATTGAAGACCAGCTTAACGTAGCTGAGTATGGGCTCTCCAGCCATCTTCTCAGATGGAAAATGAACAAACAAACAAACAAACAAACAAATAAACAAAAGTTTAGAAAACCAATAAAAACCTTTCGGAATTTTTAGGACCTGCAGAAAGCCTTTTGAACGTTATAGACATCAGTGAAACCTTTTAAGAATATTCAAAACGTTCTGTGGATGTTCTGCGGACGTCTAGAAAACCTTTGAAAACCTTCTAGAACGTTCAAAGAACGTTTTAAGGACGTCTAAAAAGTCTTATGACCCCGTTTCAGAACGTTTAGAGAACCTTTCATATCCGTCTAGAACGTCCAGAAAACCTTTTAAGAATGTCTTATGTTTATTTCTATAGGGTATTTAAAAATATATATAGTTATGAGATTATACAGGCACAATCTGAGATTAATGTACCCTAATCCTATTCCTTTCCGAACATGTTCCTACTGTCCTGCCACCTATACAATACACCCTATCCCCAACTGGTGAATGCATTCTTTTATATACCACCAAACTGTTGTAATGCATGAAGACATGGTTATTAAAATTAGATCACGCACATCTTGAATTAGCAGAATATTCATAATAGGGCATGAATATCCATGATAAAGAAACCAATGATGAACATGTAGCGGCCTCCGGACCAAATAAAAACTGTTTATAAACGTTCATTAAAGACGAAGTCGACGTAGCAGACTTCATAAAAACGTTTTGTGGACGTTTATAAAGGACGAAGACGTTGCAGACAAAAAAAGAAACGTTTTGTAACGTCCATTTACGTTTTTAAAACGTTTTCCAAAAAACTTGTGCCTTGTGGTAAATGCTAAGGCCACACTTTGACGTTGTATGTACGTTTTAAAAACGTCCATTTTATACGAAGACATACGGAACCTCAAAAAAAAAAAAACCGTTTAGGAAACGTTCTGAAAACGATATATGTTTGCTGGGTTCAGATTTGCGGCGCGGACGTTTGAGACGACGATTGTGGTGGACGTTCTCCTCTCTCCTTGCGTCGTTCTGAAAAGGCACTTTAGATTACCCTGGGCCGCGACGAATAAAAAATAGAATGGCGCCCTCATATAATGGGTGCATGAAGGAGCTCTCTACGTCGTGAATTGAGCGGAGGTAAAAATACCCCACAACGCGTGGTGAAAAACTCAGACGACGCAAACTATAAATAGATCGACTTTACGAACTTTTTGCGCATGCTCAGAACATGTTTATTCCTCTGAACGTCCCCGCCGCGATAATCTAAAGCTCCCTAATCTCAAAATGATATGTTTGTCACAAATGTGTTGAATGTTCACTTTCCTTGAACTAGGTTTATTTGGATGAATCTCTTGAGAGCAGGTATTTGGGAATTTTAGGATTTTTACTTGACTTTTGACCCTTTTATAACTTTATGCATTGAGTAATTTATAAGATATGGAAAAAGGTGTTATATCAGCATTAAAAATTGTAGCATTTTACCCTGGCCTTTGCCCCTTGACTAGCCTCTGACCCATCACCCTAAAATTCCGAAGAGAATCACTGTCAGGCAGAACACGCATAAATATGTACTAAGTTTCATAATGATACCTTTCTCAAGAGAATGAGCAAGTGAGTGGAAAATCCTGCTTAAATACCCTCAAGAAGGATCAAAGGGACTTTGGTTGGTTAGTGGTGGTGTTTATTGGCGCTTTTCAATCAATCTGATTATCTGCGCCACGTCTTCTCCATGCTATAGTAGGAGTCCATGAGAGAGTCTATGAGCTCAGTTCGGTTGATCCACGTCACACTCACTCTGTTTTAGGTTTCGGCTCACCTGTCAAGTGGCAGTGTGTGAGATCAATTTCCCTCCACCGTTAATAGTGCAGTTTGTGCAGTGCATCTATATACATATACATATAAATATACTCTTTTGTGTGTGTATATTTTTTAACAAAACATACGAGCACACAAGGTGTGCGTATTGCTAGTAAATACTAACAATATCAATAACAATAATCAATCTTTATAAACGCTTTGTATTATTCAAATACACACACAAAGCCCTAAAATTATCTTCTATACTAACCTTCATTATATTTCTAATATTCAATACATTTATTTTCAACATTTTTTGCATCAATTTTCTTTCATTTTTATACCGTTTACATTCCAATAAATAATGTTCTATTGTTTCTGATACTTGACATGAATCACATAATCCATTTTCGTGACAATTAATATCATAAAGATAATAATTCAACCTACATTTCCCCAGACGAATTTGGTGTACTAACACTTCTTCCTTTCTACTCATTCCTTGTAACTGTATTCTCTTAGATATCTGTGACTGTATTCCGAAGAAATCTCTTCCTCTCTCTGATGTTTCCCATTCTGTTTGCCAAATATTTCTATAATACGACACCATATATTTGTGGGACTTTGTCTTCCTGGAGGGAAAGTCTTTGATTGGCTGAATGGTCACAGTAGGTAGGCAGGTCAAGATTGAGTGCACACAGTCACTTCCTGTGTGTGTGTGGGGGGGGGGGGGGGGCGGTTGTCACGGTTGGCTGCACACATTGTTGCGGTTGTCTAACTGTTAAAGTAACAATTAGGGCCACTATAATGTGTGGGGGCTAATGGGTGTTAATTAGCCCGTTTGCCAAGTAGAGTTAGCCAGATATTGCTCAGGTGGAGACCATTATCCTGTAGGACGTTACAGTATTGTGCACTTCGATTTCCAGAGCTTCTCTGACTCGTCGTTGATACCAGTTGGGGACTTGCGTGATGAGTCTGCTCTCATCCCATAGGATCCTGTGTTCACAGGTGTGGGCATGGTGGATAATAGCAGACTTGTCCCGTTCGTCTCGTCGGCCATGTAAAAAGTATGGGCTGATAAAACCGAACTTGCATATTTGAAACAGTCCCCGGTTCACTTACGGTACATTTTCTTTACAACACATTTGCAATAAACTTCAAAAACAAGTGCGCTTAAAGAATATTAGTCAGTACACACATACATATAAGTCAGTACACACATAGGCCCGATTCACGAAAGTGGTAAAAATGAAACCATGGTTTAAACCATGGACAAAAACCATGGAGCGCCAAGTGTCGCATGGAATATTTCGTTATATTACGAAATCAGTCATTTCGTCGACGAAATGGTTGTTTTGTAACGAAATGACAACGTTTTGTAACTAAATAAATATTTCGTCTACGAAATGAGAATTTCGTTAACGAAACGGTCATTTTGTCGACGAAATTACCAATTTCGTGACGAAATATTCCTTGCGACACTTGGTGCTCCATGGTTTTTGTCGTTGGTTCAAACCATGGTTTCAAAATCTCTCAAAATGTTTTGGGTTTCTTTTATCATAAGGTTGTTGCCGTTATGTTCAAGGCTTTAGTAGGGCTGTGAAATCCCATTCCATTATTCTTCTTGTTCTGACGTATGAAGCAGTACAACGGGATTGGGTGTGGGGGTTATAGACTCATAGATAAGTATCCAAGCTGCAGATCTAGTTCAGGGCAGTATCACTTGGTTTAGCAGGATCTGCCCTCCTGGGAAACGAGCCAAGGAGACAACGGAGGTTCCAAGCCTTTCTGCTGGAGTGAGGAAATCCAAATCATCCATCGTTTCCTGCCACCTTTGGCTTCTTGCTGTGTCAAGTGATGCCAGGAGTTCAGTAGCGATGTCCGGGTCTCCTGTAGATCCATAAAGCTCCAACAGTTCTTAGGACGTCACTGTCTTGTCAGCATGGGGTGTAAGCCTTTCGAAAACCTCGAGGGATGTGTTCCCTTGCGACCTGTTTCAGGATACTGCAAAAGGAAAAATTATAGTTCTTTGACACTGGAGCGAGATCACCAATGGATCCTTCCATCTCTTGCATATAACCCTCCCAATCAGCTTTTCCAAAATACACCGTGGCTTGGGCCTAACTGGAAAGAAGAATGGAATCTGCAGCCAAATGCGGATCGGTGCTGGGCGATGTTGAACCATGAGGGAAATGAAGGAGAATCTTACAGGACGCGGGAAAGGGAGGGCCATTTGCTGACCTTGAAGTGAAGCAATGGTCTGAATATTCTCGTCTCGTCATCTGCTGGAGAGGAAAATATTAGGTTGCTTGACATCGTGAAGAAGGAAGCGGTAATTAAGAGGCGGGTTGTACACATTAGTGACAATGATGTTACAGCCCTGTCATATGCGACAAAAACATCACTAAAGCTAGACTCCTGTAGGACAGAAAAAAGCATCCAGACCATACCTTACGTAGGTAGCAATGTAATATTTTTCATGACCAACAAAGGTAACAAACTTAAAGCCAGCAGTGCGCAACTTGTAAGCACAGGACGTGTCTGTGACATGCGTCTCTCGGAGAGGAAGAAAATCAACATCAAGAATGATGTTTGGCAATACGAGAAATAATAGTCATTCTCTGCTCGAGACATGCCCTCTATATTCTGCTAAAGGAATTTCCGAAATTACTGGTTTTTCGGTTGCGGTCGCCATGGAAAGGGCGACACAAAAAGGTGCTACGTCTAAGTTGTATGCCTCTTCTGTCGTATGATTCAGTACAGCGGGATAGGTGGGGTTTATAGCCTTATAGGTTAATATTTGAGCAGCGAATCCAGTTCAGGGCAGCATCACTTGCCAGAGCAAGTTCTTCCAGCCCTCCTGGGAACTTCCGCAGGTGGCACTTTGTCCATGCATGGAGGGTGAGCCACTGTTTCCGAGGGAGGTTGAAACCCTCTGGGTTTGCTGTCGGGTCAGTAGTGGTGTTGCACGTAACTTGAGTTGTGTTGGAGACAGTATCAGGCCAGCATCTGCGCCATTCACTTTTAGAGTCAAAGTGTTCCAGTGATGAAATGGACATCCAGACAGGTTTGCCGGATTTTCAGACGCATTCATGGCAGTTTGTTCAGGTCATCATGGATTGGAAGGTCATGTTCTGCTTAAATGACACTGGCGACCCTTGCTATCATTTCCTCCCTGCGTATGGAGGGAAGGGGAGGGGGTTATGAGTGCCAAAACATCAGCCAGCGGGGCGGACTGAGACTACTCACATAAAATGCATTTTTCCCACAAATAATGATATCTGGTGGCAATGATATGCCATTCATGCTATGAGTAATAAAATTCCCTATCTATTCCCGTTTGAATTATGAAAATTGGTAAAATACTTTTTAAGATGTATCCAAATATGCTAGGGGAACTTACTTTTTTGGTTGAGTATATGATCGTATGTATAAATTTGTTTATATATATATATATATATATATATATATATATATATATATATATATATATATACCGGGTGTCCCAAAAAAAGCGGAACGGTGGATTTTCAGTACCTTGCATTCTAAAAGTGACATATTTTTTAACATCATTAGAAAGAACATCTTCCGCAGAAGACCATGATACCAAAATCATTAAATTTGGTTCAGCACTTTTTGTTCTACGCCAATTTCTATAAATGCAGTCATTTTCAATTTTTTGCGACTTATGAGATAATAATTTGGGTGCGACACGCGTTCCATACGGTGAATTGTGTAAGCTCGTTGATCCATGTCAGCAAAAGATAACGCTTTCATATTGGGAGCGCGCGCACACACACACACACACTGTTTTTCCTGGCCTGTACCCAATGTGAAAGCTGTATCTTTTGTTGACATGGATCAACGAGCTTACACAATATTCACCGTATGGATCGCGTGTCGCACTCAAATTATTATCTCATAAGTCGCAAAAATCCGGCGAAATTTGACAATGACTGCATTTTCAGAAATTGGCGTAGAATAAAAAGTACTGAACCAAATTTAATGATTTTGGTATCATAGTCTTCTGCGGGAGATGCTCTTTCTAATGATGTCAAAGGATATATAACTTTTAGACCGCAAGGTACTGAAAATCCACCGTTCCGCTTTTTTTGGGACACCCGGTATATATAAGTGCCTCATTATATTTGTATGTTTTTGATGAAAGAATTTTCTTGTAGCACACCCTGACAGTAAATTAAACATAATGTTATAATATTATTATATTATGTCATGTCAACAGTACTGTCTAAATAAGTATAGTTTAGGAATAAATCTGCAATTTGTCAGTGAATAGTACTAGCGAAATGACTCTTATACACCAGTTTCCATATTATGCATCATCGCGGTATAACCCAACATGTAAATGCCCTAATTTTAGTTTCCTTAAAGAAAATATGGGCGTGATTTGATGTTCAGAGAGAATTGTTGTATCTTTTGTTTCTTTCTTTTGTCCACTTTACCTTTCTTCAACCATGACAAGGAAACAAGAGTTATACTTGACTGTCCGCCAAAAACTGAAAATGTGGAAGAAACGAATATTGCACTATATTTCCGGAAGAACACCAACAACGTTGCATTTTATTTCAATAGAACATGAGCAGCACATAGCATCTGCAGCAGTGATACATGAAACATTTCAGAGTACAGTGTATTATTTCAATTAGTTTCAACATGCAGGCATACTATACATCAATTCAAATTACATCTAAAATCATCGAAAGCGCGTGTATATGATACAATACGTTTTGGATAGTTTAGCTGGTGGATACATAACTGCATCAAAACACTTTTTTCAAGCTTTGTTCCACTTGTCCAACTAGTTCGGTCAACTGCAGAACAGGGTCAGGAACATTGCAGGAACATCTAACGAAAATGAATACAACATGAACGTTTTTTTTTTTATAATATTCTCACCAGGAGTGGCATCGCTCCTGGCCAAACTATTTTTAATGAGTTGATAGGAAGTCAGTCTGGACGATCTTTTCGTCTATCAGGGTTACTAATACCAATCATAAGACCGGTATATGTTTACAAATTCCCAAATGCAAGTGTACTCCTAAAACAACTGTACAAAGCTACTCTCCGAATTTGAAACTCTGCGTAGTTTCAGGTTTCAGATCAACAACAACCTTGTTTCATTTCCTTGCTATTACAAGCCATGCGCATAATATCGTGAGCAGAAGATGTTATATCAACACAACATTCATAAACAGTGGATTGCCGCTGAGCAGGATCTGTGGAAGGGCACTATATCCGTACAGGTGAACAATCTGATTCCTCGTATCTGGCCGTAATGGATATGATATGTTTCTCTTTATAGATTTATGTAACCTTTTCTTCCTAAAAGAAGATAACCCGCATTCAACGTCGGGAAGAGAGAGAGAGAGAGAGAGAGAGAGAGAGAGAGAATGCCTGCACTCGATACATTGATGCAAAACGAACGAACTGCAAAACAAACACACACAGTTTGTACTGATGAGATGAAAGGCAATTTTTCAATGAGAACTCTCAGATACATCAATTCAAAACAAACGGACTGAGAAACAAACACACACACCTTGCGGTACTGATGAGACTGGTGAAAGACAATTTTTCAATGAGAACTCAGAACTCCGTGTAATATACAGGTATGCTTACTTTGAAAAAAAAGAAGAGAATTTTAACTGCTTAAAATGAAGAACAAAATATGAAAAATAATTACACTGTATAGATTCCTAAGACCACTCCGATTCCAATTAACATGCCACAACTATTGTCACTATTATGGACACTTAAAAGTCAGCATGACCATAGAACAAAGCCGGCTCAAACTTACAATGTGAACCTGTAATTCCACAATTCACCCTTCGTTCGTCTTTAGTTCGAGATTCATTCTTACGTGTTTGAAAATTGCAGATTCAATAGTAGGATTATCATACATGCCACATGACTGTTTCTGAAAGAAACTTTACTACCTCATACTACAACGCATGATTAACACCGGGATTGCTCATGAATGCAGACTATAGAGCTATACTCAGTATCATGCAAATGGAAAGCAAATTCGTCAGTATCTATATATTGAGTACAATTTGTATTTATATATCTTAATATGTACATAATTATAGTTCTTAATAAAAATGATTTAAATAAACTCTTTCAAGGTTTTCACAGTTTCACGCTTCATCAACGTTGTTTTGTCGATAAGCAGTGTCGGTCTCATCACTTTGCCATAATTGCAAAAGTGCAGGCGGTGTAGTTCTTGACGCTCAATACTGATAGTTAATTTCATTTAAGCATTTGTAACAAACAATATCCTCATCAAGTAGAATATGTCTATCTTTTCCTCTCTATCTCTCTCTCTCTCTCTCTCTCTCTCTCTCTCATTTTTATATAATCGATACGTGAAATAAATAACCATCCTCCGCTCTACTTTCTAATTCTCAGCTTCGGTTATCCGACATAGAGACTCGAATTTCACAAGGATTCAAGATAAATTTGATGGGCGTTCAATTAAGATTTACAAATGAGCATGACCACTTGAATTCAAGTGCATCAAAATGTAACTTAATATCCATGAATAAATGTAAGTAAACAAAAATGTAAATATAAGATAAAGTATGACAATACTTGAGTATCTGATCACACGATATAAAATCATTAGGAACTGCAAGAAATTTGATCCCATCTATATAATCAATCGATTGTACAAATTTTGTCAGCCTTGTTTATTCAAATGATTTTTCTTTATCTTCATATTTCATTGACGCATTACACGCAAATCTTTTGATATCGTATAGAATCAAAGGTATAGTCACTATATTTGCCACCTTTAAAGCAATCACACATCACCAAAGTTCCTTTTCTTTATCATTTCATTATTTTGTTTTTCACGTACTTGCACGCACACTTGATATTGCAAAAATGGAAAAGGCAAGAGATAATGAGTAGGTGAAGTGATAACTGCACGTGTGCCTATACAACACGCCATCTTACAACTTACAAGTTCCACTTACAGGATAATGACCATATTGATCAAGCTAAATCCTCGTAATGTTTAAGATAACACCATCAGTGTCATTGTAAATAGGTAGTATGTCATCAGTTACATTAATTTCAAGGAGTCATTTGGCAAGTTCGATGAAACAGAAAACATACAAGAGCAAAGTGATGAATGTGTGATGATTATGATCTTGTATGAGGAATAATCGACAAGGTATGCGTACTGCTTCTGTTTAAACTAACTTTCTTTGTCCGAAGGGAAATCAAGGATATAGTCATTCACTATCATGGTATCATGGTATGATACTTATCCACTCAATCGTATCCGCGAAGTAAAACGGACTCAGTGTAAATCACCTCTCATTTTCATCATACACAGTCAACTACTGTGTACCAAAAATCATAATTTTCTAGTTTTGTGCATATTTGATGCGTTTCATCGAAGAAGAAAGTGAAATGAATTGAATTGAATAGACAGTCTTGAAGACAATTTCTAACAGAGTCCAACAAGTTGAAAGGACAAAAAAAAAAACATTTTGAACTATCTGAAAACAGCAATATATTATGACAAAGCGGTACCAATGATTCTGATAATCGTTGTAACGACAAGTGAGCAATCACATCGAACTCTGATCAGTTGGATGCGAAAAATTCCGCTTCGGCACTTGGCTGACTGCAGCCTCCGGCTCCTCGGCTTGAGAGGGCTGGCGACTCCGCTGCTTCGTTGGTGTGCCTGGAACATTGCGTTCCAGTTTGATTTTCTGTGCATGATGTTTTTCAAAGTCCTCCCTAGCTTTCTTCAGAACATCATCGGTAACCAAGTTCCGGCTGTAGATGCGAACTGTTTTGTCTTCGATTTTATCTTCATCTGATGGCACATCCACTGGCCACTGTGAGTATGATAATGCATCAAGTTACAACAGAAACCAAAATGCCATACCAATACAAAGCAACATACCAATATCATGTCTCGACTTCATAGCGACAAATGAAGTGTAACGAAATCATTGTACTGATACTCCTGACAAATAAAGCTATACGCATAAGATGTGCGTCGACATGCAGAATGTTATATAACTTCACACTCAAACAAATTAGACCCCGTTTACAGTGCGAGGCTCGGCCGCGGCCGAGCCGCGGCCCGGCCAAGTCCCGCTTCAGTGTAAACGCGCAAAAGGCCAAATGCGAGGCCAAAATTGGCCTCGCATTTGGCCTCGTCTGGAGGTGGTCTCGGCCGCGGCCGAGCCGCGGCTGAGCCCGGCCTTTTCTCAGTGTAAACGCAAACTGGGCCAAATGCGCGGCCAATTTTATTCTGGCTTCCAAACCCTCTGCCTGTACTATTTCGCTAATCAGGATATTAACCCCCTCAACGTCGAAAAATAGCATAGTTTAAGGTGGTTTTGTCCTGCAAAGGATTTTCTCCTTCGACAAAGGCCTTTGCCCGAACGGCGACTTCGTCGCCACGGTATTCAGTTGGCAAAGGGTCTGAAAACCAGACAATACCAAATTGCGTTTGTTTACAAGCAGAGCGCCACTACAACAAAATATTGAAAGGTTTGAATTAAAAGCGCGGCCGAGCCCAGCAGTGTAAACGGACAAAATTGCGGGGCTCGGCCTCGCAATTGAGGCTGGGCTCGGCCGCGGCTCGGACCAGCCCCGCACTGTAAACGGGGTCTCAGGGGGCATAATCAACGCGAAGATGCAGACATAATGAGACCGTGATTTCAAGGTTGTTTTAAAGGTCCTGTTTACCTTTGGGAACATTGATTTAGAAAATTTCAAGATATCACATTTGATGTATTTAAATACTACATAAAATATTTGCAATAAAGCCTGAAATATAAGGAGATATTAGTATTTTTCTCATTAAACCATAACTGTAGACGGTTAACTATTGTTCACATTTTGTCTATTTAACAATACTTAACATTGATTACACGGATTCAGATTTTACAGTGGTTGTTTCTATACCAGACTCACATTTTGGAACTATTTTAAAGCACTAAAACTGGGTTGTTGTTTCACCTGCAAATGGTTAATTATGCCTCTAAGGCTCAATTGACATTTTCAAGTCCTGATTCAATTCAATTGTTTGATGAGTAGTTACATACATTTCAAGCGACAAACCCCTTCTTCATTTTCACGAAACTTCAATACTTCTATGAACATTAGTGATGACTGCAATCCAGCAACATGGCAAGTTTTGTAAAAAGGTGACTACTAGTATGTAGGAAGGGAGCTGAAATGAAGAGTGGGTGGTTATAATATGTATTTTTATGTGTACAGTGTACGTGTCTACATGTATCTGTTTACACACATTGTATATTATAAATCATGCGTGTTTCCGTTTCTTGTCTTCGTCTATTTCATTTGTAAATCAGCCATATTATGACCTTGCCTGCGCTTTTTGCATGTCCCTATTATACAAACCGATATCCCTAACCCCTTTACCTTTTTCTCCGGCAAGCATTCGGCCTTGTCTCTGTCTGTGTGTGACTTCGTGTAGAATGGGATGTGCTCAAACGGGTTCTTTGTCTGCATGCCATATGTGAAGCTCGACACCTGTTGTAATATAAATTGATCGCAGTGCGCATAAGTTAAAATGTCTCTGTCTGGCAGAAAATACACATTCTACATAGAACATCAATGGGACATAATCATTGGTCAAATTTCCTGCGTCATAATGAGTGTACAGTAATGAATAAATGAAAATCTAAGTAATCGGTGGGGCACGGCATTATAATACCGGAGGACAACAGGAAGGGTGCCACATGTATATCAATTTAATTCAATTTAATTCAATCCATTTCATTTCAATTCAATTCAATTCAAACTATATTTTCACTTTTTTCAACATTTTCCTTGAATGTCAAAGTGGAAAAGAATAATGCAAAATTCAAATGAAACTTTTTACCACAAAATTGATTTCACTTTCTTTTTCTTATTCATCTTATTCCATATCATACTATAGAACGCATTAATATGCATTAGAAGAAACGCAGGATCATAACAGATGATAGAATTTGAAGAAAAAAGAAATGCCAAGAAGACGTTCGCAACATAAGGCATTTTTACCTCCACGACAAGGTTTTCTTTTTTCCAAATTCTTTCATCTGGAGATATGTCGTCGTCGTCTACTTCGATGAGTTTCTTTATTTCCGCTCTGTCTGTCAAGTACTGCATGGAGAAACATTATTGAACTGGTCAGTGGGATTTACGATCAACCGTACAATATACAAGTGTAGTGTAAAGGCCGTGTTACACCTTTCCGGGCAAGCTACGCGGGTTTGTTGCGAGGAGGAATTTTCCAGTACGCAGGAGAATTTTCCGGGGACGGACAAGAGTGTTTGCGAGTTTCGCACGTGTTTCTTACCTGCTGGACGCGTGCTACTTACCTTCTACTTGCGTGTATTCCGTGTTACCTGCCTGAGAGCTTTGAAACCGATCCGTTTTCTGTTGCGAGCGACTTACAGGTACTGAGAAGTACCTGCGTTGGAGTTGCCTGAGAGGTGCTGCCGGTAAGGGTCTCCTGCTGGTGTTCCGCGTGTACCTCTGCAAACGAACCCCCACGACTCACTCGGAACAAGTTTTGAGCATGCTCAAGGCCTTGTCATACCGTATCTGGGGAAGTTTTGCGGCTTGACTTGCGGGGAAACAAATTTGCTACCAGGAGCTCTCCGCAGTTGGTCTGCACCTGACAGTACCTATCTCGCCTGTAGTTGCCGGGAGGTACGCACGAAGCCCGATTTAACCGCAGCCAAGTTTTGAGCATGACCAAAACTTTTCCAGGTACTTCGCAGTCCTCGTATGCAGCCAAGATGATGACATTCTGTGGGACTTCTGTCATTCCTTCACAGGAATTCCTTCACTGAGTTGTCAGCCCCCACGCGCCTGGCACACAGGTCACACAGTATACCCGCAAATAGAATTTAAGTAGAACGCGTCCAGCAAGTAAGACACATGCACTGACTCGCCCAAATCCTTGTCCGCCCTCAGAAATTAGCCGGTATATGCTGGAAAATCCCTACACGCAACAAGCCCGCGTAGCCTGAAAGGCTAGAAAGGTGTGACAGGGCCTTAATGTTGAACAATGCATGGAAGCGTGCTTACGTGTTTGCTCGTTTTGTTTTTGGTGTGTGTGTGTGGGGGGGGGGGGGGGGTTCCACTATATGACACTGTGCATTGTAGGAGTTTTTCATCTTCCACCAACAGCACACATGAACAGTCAATACTGTGTATAATGCACACGCGTTAGTATGTTTGTGTTTTCTTCTTTCAGCAGTATATCAGTAATTAGAAATCAGCATTTGAACACTTTAATTCCATAAAAGGGGACTATCAATTAATAAGGTAATCAATGTCAGAATGCATGGTGTGCATACAACTTGATTACATCAAGACAGAGGGTGAATCCCCGCCTTTGGTTCACATATTTTACAAACTTGTCGGTTTTCTCAGTTACGTGAAGAAGAAAGAAAAGCGTTGCTATAGCCTTTATTTTGGCAACATACAATGATACACTCAAAAAAGTTTGCTCTGAGATAAAGAATCTTCATCCAGCATTTTGAATATAAAACAAATGTTGTGTTCTTCACAAACTTCGCTCTGTTAACTTTTTATACTTCCGCGCCAAGGGTGTATTTTTACAACTTGTCTGTCCGTTCGTCAGTTCTGCCTTATTTTCGTTGTATAGCGAAAAAAATAAATAAAATTATAATAATATTTATATACTGGCAGTATATTGGCAGATTTTCTGAGAAATGACTAAGGGTATGCTATTACACGCACTGATAGCACTTGGCCATAATAAGTCAAAGTCAAACGTTCTTGACCTTTGGTTGAAAAAAGAGAGAGAAAGATTAGCTGAAATGTCATCTGAGAATATCAAGTAGTAATACATGGACCGAAAGATAAAATGAGATTAACAGTATTCATGTACTTTTGGCATTAAAGTGTTAAATGGTGGTGAAAGGTCACGGTTAAGGTCGAAGGTCACTGAGCTTTTGCCAAACGTGTCAAAAATGTATCCAGCCATGGCTTCAGCCACGAATGACCAGTGGTGACGTCAGCTGGTGGACAGGATAAAAAATAAACTGAAAATTATCTATATAGTTGTAGGACGTCAAAGGTCAAACGTTCAAAATCATCTGTACTGCGGTTAAAAGAAAGTGTTTTTTTCCAGCCATAACTTCAGTCTAGAATGTCTAGCATTAATTTGAATAATCAGGAGGTTATAATTCTATATATCCGATTTGATAAGTAGAAATAGATCGGAAAATATGTCCCCAGCTCAAAGGGTTAAAGATTAATTATTGGTTAGTGGTAAAGATCAATGAACCTCATCAGAATAAAATGGAGGACCCAGTACTCATTGCAAGTGTAATCATAAGGATTGCCTCAAAAGCTGAGGCACCCTTGTAGATTGCGCAGCAGCCGATTTGCTTCAGCTTTTGACTGTCCGTTTTGTTTTCGTGCGTCATGCGTAGTCCGTTGTCTCTATGGCGGACGAAATACGTCATAAAAAAAGCACAACTATGCAAGTGTACAGCCACGGAAGAATGGATGTCAGGTTTTAATGCGTCTGTCAAATATACAGTTTCGTCTCCTATATACTTGATTTGATTTCTGCATTCCTTTTTGTTGCAAGAACATAACAAAAGCCAATTAAACAAAGTTATTGAGAAATATTTGGACAGTGAATATGCATGGAAACGGGTGAATGATTGACTTAAATGTACAGCACTGTTTTCTTGGTGATACAAAATAACTAAAACGAGCAGGTGTCATTATTTCATGCAACAAACAAAAGCAATATTTCACGTACCTGCTTTTCAAGAGACAAATCAAGCAAATGTAAATGGCATATGAGGTAGTATACCATACCATATTGGATTTAGATTCACTCAGAAAAAAAAGAGTATAACTTGTTCAAGACGGTGGTACATTATAGGTATAAAAGATAGAACTTGTTCAGGACAGTGGTACATTAGGCATAAAAAGGTGCACATTTAGCAGTAAACCTTCTGAGGGAGAATACCAAAAAATTGTTTGAATTCATTATTCACTTGGAGGTCCCACATTACAGAGGAAGAAAGAGAAGGAGCGCGCGCGCGCGAGAAAGAGAAAAAACAACAACAAACAGATAAAGACAAGGATAGAGCGGGGAGAGGATACCTCTGTCTGGGCATGAGGGAGCTCGATGATGCACTGGTAGAGCTTCCTCTCATGAATCCTCTTGACAATCTTGCGCGCGTCCCTCATGCCCCTGTCTTGGGACGCGGAACGGACAATTTCATTGATGACGCAGTCGGTAACCTGGGAAAATGCTTCCGGGTCTTTCACACTCTCCAGAAGGTTGTACGCTTTTCTGGCACCACTTGGACTGTGGATGCATAATAATTGGAATGAATAAGGTGTGTTACAGTCATCTCATATGTCTCAATGAAATAATATACATTCCGACTTTGTACTTTGTATTTGAGAGGAAATTGTCATGTCCGTAATTTCAACTGGCAAACTGAAGTAATGATTAATTTCATAATAATTCTACATAGGCAGTTATATTTAAAGCTGTTTATACTTTTTCCGTAAGTTCTTTTTTTTCAGCTACACACACAAAAACAACACCACACACACCCACGACGAAAAGAGATATTTGCACGGCTGGTATTCTTCATAAAAATTCTGATGATTTGCCCTTTAGCATAGTTTAATTTAAATTGCACAAGCACGCCCTACTGCTGAAAATTTCTGTCAAACACAGCTCGCCATCTATAATGACGGTGAACGGATATCTCTCTGTATCAACACTCACTCCTCTACGCCTTCAAATATGATATGCTCTGCCGCCGCCTCCATCGCGTCCTTGTACCTATAAAATAAAATATATAAAAATGTATAGTTTGTCCTGACATTTCCTTGTTTTTATATCTAAACATATCCATTTCAAGAATTATTGCGGGGGTACATCGAAAACTAATAGATGTCAAAATGACTACACATAAGTATAACACTCTGCAAATTAACATGATTGCTGTAAAGCAAGATGCACGTACATGGGTTAAGGAAACAACTCTCGTATGGTATTAATCATTAATCCCTGAAATACATAATGCATGGAAGTCTGTTGGGTTCGACAATGACGCCCGTGACGTCGGAGCTGGGAGCGGATTTCAAAGGCGGACGAGCAGACGCAGCCACATGTTGTGTACGCAAAAGCAGAAGTAAGGTCAGGGATCTTCTCCTTGTGGGCTTTTCGTTTCTGGCTCAGGCTCTTAAGGTGCTTTTCCTCAAACAGTCTAACACCCTTTTGGACAGCTGGACGCTAGGGGCCGTACAGCAGAGAGGTGATGACGAGTGCCTACAAGACTGCCAGCTAGGTGGAAAGTCTGATGCCCCGTTCACCCCACACACGTGTCCAAAGTCTGCCAAACGAAGCTTCTGATTGTGCAAGCCTCTTGGAGACTTCTTTGTCTCTGCAGACTAATGGTCAGTTCCAAGGCTTTTGCTGCTTCTTCAAAACAAGTGGCAAGTTCTTGCAGGTCTGGTTCATGCAATGCTGCAAGCTCACAATTGTCTGCAAACAGGAAGTCTCTCACAAGGGCCTCCAGGACTTTTTTTTTCTTTCTCCTTCAGACGTCTAAGGTTGAAGAATCGGCCGTTACGTCTGTAGCGAATAGTGACACCAGCGCATCACTTGGTCATTGCGCAAGAGAGCATGGTAGGAAACATGAGGCTGAAGAGTGGTGTGAGAGCAATCCAACAGCCTTGCTCACGCCATTAGGGACCGGGAAATGGTGGGAATGGATCAGAGACATCTCCGCTTTCCACAATGCAAGCTATCATATCATCATGAAATGACTGGATGATTCTGACGAGCTTTGTTGGGCAGTCCACCTTGGACAAGATAGCCCACAGGCCCTCCTGGCTGACCGCGTCAAAAGCCTTCGTCCTGCAGGTCCACAAGGAGGATGCAGAGGTTCTGGCTTTGTACACGGCACTTCTCATGTAGCTGCCGTTCTGCGAACACCATGTCTGTATAGTTGTTCCCGTGTTGTTCTGGGTTTCTGCCAGCGTTGGGGGTCATCAAGCGAGGCCAGGACTGCATGGGCGCTGTGGCATACCTTGGATGGCCTATTAGTTGATCTGGAAAGCACTGTTTAGCAGGTGGCTAAAGTGTTTACTCCAGTGCTTATGATGTTGCTCTACACAGTAAGCAAGGTTCCGTTGGCAGAGCGCACATGTGCCTTTGCAATCGGCGTATAGGGCCATAAACGTATTCCAGCCCGACAATGAATCTTTTAGAGTTATGCTCGTCGGGGTACTGCTTTAGTTCTACAGCCATGTTTTTCCATTATATTTGTGTTTTATCTGTCGCAGCTTAGTCTGCACCTTTCCTCTAATGTTCTTGAGGCGGTCAATCGTGCTTGACTTGTGAGTCTGTGTCGTTGAGCCACGCTGTGAAGGCTTCTTTCTTAATTCTCCTGGAAGAGGGTGGTGATCTCGTTGTTATCAGACCAGTCTTGGTGTGTCCGTTTCGTGTGGCGAAGGGTATGACTGGCAGAGTTACACGCATCCTTGAAGTTGGCCCAGGCTTTATCAAACTTTCTCTCTGCTGGCAGATGTGCAAGTGGGTTTGCAAGGTGTGGCAATGAGGGTCTCTTTTGTTTTTGGCTCATTGAATTTCTGGACGTCCAGTTTCTTTTTAACATCAGCTTTCCAGCATCTGTGTCTGCTGACGATGGAAAAGGCCAGTCTGCACCTCAACAGCAGGTGGTCTGTCCAGCAGTCAGCTCCCCTCATTGCCCTCTTGAGGCAAACATCCTGTGTGTCACGGCGCCTGGTGATCACGTAGTCAATCAGGCACCAGTGCTTGGATCTTGGGTGCGTCTAGGTAGCCTTTTGGATGTCGGGAAGTTGGTACAGGTAGGGTGTTGGTGATGATGAATCCCTGTTCAGCGCAGAAGTGAGTGGCAGTTGGCCTTTGGTGCTCTCATGGCCAATGCCATGTGGCCCGATGACATCTGGCCAAGACTGTATGGACATTTCTGTCTATACGGGCATTGAAGAAGCTTGTCCTCTTTAGGATCTGATCGTGTAACACTTTGGCTATAGGTATACTGATAGAACAGTTCTTTTTGCTCCAGAGAGTAATGGAGGGGACGTAAGCATCGATAAGTGTCAGGTGTCAATGTCAAAGCCAACTCCTGCTTTCCTGCGTTCATCCGATGACCAAAAGAAAGTGTATCCAGCCCCAGCCTCTCCCCTGTGATCTCCCCTGTGTCTGCGGGAGGATTTTTAGTTCTTCTTTCGTATTTCTTTCATGTTTCCACCGCGTGGTAGATGACCAGTCAGCTCCGGTATGCTGACGAGGCAAAATTTCTTTTAGGTCACCTTTTCTAGCTCCTTCCCCCTGAGGGAGAACAGTGCGCCATCGTGTCACTGCCGGCAACCAGAGATAGCGTATTGGTAGTGTCGCTACCCGGAAATCAGCAGATGACAGGTTCGAGTCCCGTGATACCTTTTTCTGACATGCTTGTTAAATTACAGATCAGCAGTTGCGATCTTACAAATTGAATTTGTAGAGGGAGACGAAATGAAGACAATTCACAACTCAATACCACTTTTGTATGCGTTTTTAGCATTCCATTAAAAGTAGCTACGACTATAATGAATGAGCTTCACTTTGAATACTTTTTAACCTGATACCAAGGTGGTTAAAAACTAACAACGTTCGATTTTCTCACAAAGCTTTTTGACACACTGCAGCTGATGACAAATATCATTTCTTTCTTTTGAAGCTATCCAGTGCCCAAGTTTCATTTGCACTCATAAATTTCTCACATGATCGCAACTGCAGTGCTGACTCGATGCTGGTAGGCAGAGTAGTGGAGACGACGCCTAGTGAGGAACATGTGGTTCAAATCGGCTGCAACCTGAGAAAAGAAAGTCAAAGAAAACCAGAAATGTTGTTATGGAAAGCGGAATCCCTCCGATAAAGCACATCATTCTCGTAATTGCAATTGTCAAGAAATTGAAATGACATGTTTGAAAGTTCAATGACAAAAATTCCTATATGTGTTGAGTGGTTATAATACATATACATTTACATTTCTTTAACCTACTTTACTTTGGATTGCAAAGTTGGTTCAGAGACCAATATTTTGGGATGATTTATGATTGCGCTGTTTAAAAAAAAAAAATTGTCGATGTTTGACCTCATGACCATATGATTATTAACAGAGAAGCCTACAGTTGATCGAACAACATAAGCGTCTAATCTCCACAAGCTTGACAAATTTCACAGAAACAGGGAATTAGCAAAATTGTACCATCTTCAGCTTTCAATTGTCTCTTATCACCCTTGACCCTTAACCCCTGAGCTTTGATCTTCCAATCATTGGCGGATCCAGGCGGGGGGCACGCCCCCCCCCCCCCCTGACTTTTTTGTTAATGCAAAAGAAATAAAAAGGCAAAATCGGGGCGCGTTTTACCCCTTTACGTTTGTAAAGGGGCACCCCTTTTCACTTGACTTTTAACATCGACCCCTTACTTATGGATAAATGGTGGAAATCTTCCCCTACGAAATAGTTGCGCGGTAATGCATGTAGGTGCACTGATTAATTTCAAATGTATGAAAACAATGTTATTTCAGGAAAAAATAGTGTAAATTTCATCATTTTCACCTGACCTTTGATCCTTGACCATGGGCTTATTAACTTCCAAAGGCAAACATTGCCATATAAGTTTGATAAGCGATTTCGAAAATATGCAGGAAAGAAAAAATAAGTTTTTATAACATTTCACTTCACCTTTTACCTTCTACCTTTGCCCCCATGACCAAAGGGGGAAGAGACTAGTATATAATAAAGTCATATGAAAATACCTTATGGCACTGCACAGATACTGAAGAAAAAATGAAGTTTCAGAAGTTGACCTCGACCTATGACCTTTGACATTTAGTACGTCTGCTTCATTCACTCGTAAATACATTATAATGCCAAGTTTCATTTGTATACCTGGGACGGTTCTTAGTTTACATCGTCCACGAAATCAATTAACCAGTCAAAAAACGAACGAAAGGTCGGACGGACAGTTACAGCTCGTTATTCCGAAGGATCCTTATTCCGAAGGCTCTTTAGTCCGAAGATTCGTTATTCCGAAGGTTCGTTATTCCGAATTTCATTTTCGGATTAACGAACCTCTAGGTATAGGGAATTTGTGTGTTTCGGATTAACGAACCTTCGGAATAACGAACAGCACCGGGACGGACAGCCCAAAAACACGATGCTTCCGTCGACACTTCGTGGTGGACGCATGGAAATGAGTATGTATTATTGTATAAACTACTAGTAGTACCTGCCTGCGGCTTGCACGTGTATTTTGTTTGATATAACTGGAGAGTAGTGTAAGAGAAGAGTCACGTCGTACAGAGTGTGTGATAACACTTTTATTTACCACCATGTAACAACGAAATACGTGGTCTTGTACAGACCTGACGTTTCGTAAAAACGATGAATGGTTTCAGAACTGTGGCAGTGATTGTGATTATGTTCTTGGGTGATCGTTACAAGCCGATAATACAGGGACTGCTAACAATGTACAAGTGGTTATTTCCAAGCCAGCTACAAACTGAGAAATTGTTACACAAGAACATGTTGTCTGAAACCGCGATTTATACATTGTATTGACAAAAATCGTGTACCATGACATTGGTTTCTCTTTGTGATTACTGCCACTAATCATTTCTTCGAATCACAATTGTTTACGTCATACATTACAGTATCTTCGTATCGGTTAACATCCTCATGCAGTTTCTCTGAGTGATTAGTTCATATATAATCTTTGGTAGTTTTGTATCAGTACATCCAGTGATTATTTCCAATTTAGTGTTATGTTAACAAATTGGAAACTGATTGCCACGTGTAGAGCAAGGCGAACAAGTAAACAACAGAGGGGAAAAAACAAATAAAGAAAAACAATTTAATCCACTGTGATAACAATAGCCTTCAATTCAATTGAATGAATAAACTATTGAATTATTGACATAATCTATTGATTTGTATGGGACAGAATGAATGAAACCATCACCTTATCTCTGTAGCAAAGCTCTTTTCTCACGCTTCCATCATTTTGCTCTACCTCGCAGACTTTCACGAAGGGAAGGATTCGCTGAAAGTCGAAGGATGAATTGATAGCAAGGAAGAGAGCGTCTCGAGCCAAGTAGTCCCATTTATCAACGTCGATTCCGTTGACGGTGTTGTTAACGATCTGATACAGGAAGAACTTCTTCTCTCGGATCTGTATAAACGGCAATTTATTTTCACTGTAACTTCTGAATTTGCTGAAACTACGCCAACCCTTTTCACTTTGTAGGGCAACTGCATGTGTCTATACAGACTGCATTTAGCTTATTAGACGTATACTATATCTGTGTGAAAAGCTGTTTATTTCATGATATTTGAATGTTTGCCATTCCTTTATCTTATCTATGTCTGTTCATCTTCCAGTGCAATTTGAACATTACATTTAATGGATTTATCACGGTAAAAATGTAACTACTATTATATTATTAACGATATTCGCATTATATATACACCCAGCAAAAAAAGAAAGAAAGAAAGAAAACACTTTTTCAAGTTTATATTTCTCATAGAATATTTGACTACTATTTAATATACAAATTACCGTATGAAAGGTAATTTAAATGACTATCAACTTGGTAGGTCAATAAAAGGGAAATATTATGCATGAGCGAACACCTTTGTTTATGACTTTAAAACCAAAAAAGTAAAAATTGCAAAATTGAACAAGTTGTTAATCATGAGTAAGTGCTCTTCTAATAATGTAACAAAAAGAACAAAAGACAAATTTGACACAATATTAAGCATGAATTAACATGATCTCTCTCTCTCTCTCTCTCTCTATATATATATATATATATATATATACACACTCAGCAAAAAAAGAAAGTAAACACTTTTTCAAGTTAATATTTTTCATAGAATATTTTGATGGAAGTCATTGTGTCTTATAACATATTAAAGGTTATTTAATTAGCTATCAACCCGGTAAGTTTATACAAAGTGAAACTTTACGCATGAGTGAACACATTCGCTTTTGTTCAGTTCAGTTCAGTTCAGTTTTTATTTCTGCATTTCAAAATCGATACAAATCAACAAATCAACAAAATACTTACATAGTCATTTACACAGCTAATATTCGTAACGTTTTGATCTTACATACATTTTCTTTTTTTCAAGAACGAATATCATATATGAAAGGAAGCAATAGGAAATGATAAAAATGTTCTCCAAGGCAAAAAAGTAAAAATTGCAAAAACTGACATATTGAAATTTATTTGCAAATGCCTGCCAAGATAGCAATTATATCAAAAGACCAATTTAACGCAATGAGAGACATGAATGAAAAAGCAGAAATAAGTTTCCGTTCCTTCGTTTCTCTGTATATTCTAAAACGAAAACATAGTGGGGAAACTGAAGGTGGAACATAACAGATATTCTAACTTTAAATGACATAGGGAGTAAGCCTTAAAGGTGATAAATTCGATGGAATTTCTTCATTTCACCTTTTGATTAAGGAATGTAAGACTGCATAAAACAAATTAGGGAACCAAATATTATTTTGAATTTTCTTAATTTGGAATAACGCATCAAATCTAACTTTCTTTCTTACCATTGCCTTTTCTCTTTTGACTATGGATTTGACAAAAGATTTTTCAATTTCTTCCATTATTTTTTGTCTTTCCTTATCTTTGGAGGGTTACAGACACATTATAGAGATCATAGGTTCAGTTTTGCAAATTAATTTGCATTCTTATTGTGTTTAATTAAATTTATTGTCTTTTGTTCTCAATGTTATATGGAAGAGCATACACGCTTGAATAACAACTTGTCCATTTTTGCAATTTTTACTTTTGTGCCTTGGAAGAGAAAAACAAATGTGTTCACTCATGCGTAAAGTTTCCCTTTTTATTGACCTACTATATTCATAGCCAATTAAATTACCTTTAACATGACATATAAAACACCATTATTAGCCAAATAGTCCACGAGAAAGATCAACTCGAAAAAGTGTTTACTTTCTTTTTTTTGCTGAGTGTATATATATTTTTTTTTCTTAGTCCAAAAGATCAATTAGGGCTTTAAATAATGGGGGAAAATGAAGAATCTTCTGTCGAATCCAAATTCAAATGAAAAGAGAGAATAAGCACTATTAACAAAAGGAATTTGAATTGATTTCTCAAATTAGGAAAACTATGATTAATATTTGCTTCTTGAATTTTTCTCATAAATTCTTGAATTAATAGATTAAAAGAACTAAATAAAAACATCATGTTCATTTAATAATCTTTGTGCCCTTACTCCCTATGCTATTTGAAATTTGAGTTGAAAGAGAATTCATATTCTTCCCCTTTATTTTCCAATTTTGATTTTGTTTGACGTCATAAAGAGATAAAGAGAATGAAAGGTTATTTTTTTCTATTTCATTCACATCTCTCATTGTGTTTACCTGGTCTTTTATCATTGTTATCTTGATGGGCATTTACAAATAAAAGACAACATGCCATTTTTTGCATATTTTACTTTTGGGCGTTGGAGGTCAAAATCGAATATGTTCACTCATGAGTAGACTTTCCCTTTGTAATGACCTACTAGGTTGATAGCCAATTAAATTACCTTTAATATGGTATGTAGTACATTGATTTTTATCAAAATCTCTTATGAAATATAAGAACTCTAAAAGTGTTTATTTTCTTCTTTCTTTCTTTCTTTTTTTTTTTTTTGCTAAGGGTATATAAATTATGCACAGAGGGCTACAGGTCAATACTCGGTATAACAAATGATGGGAAATACACTTCTGGAACTTAACCAAGTTGTATAAAGTAAAGGGTTATTTTCATGGATAGTCATTGCGGCAGGAGGGGAGACATGCCAGTCCACTTTGCAGCAGTCAATATTGCTTTTGTCTAATCCAGGGCTATTGTTCTCTTTCTCTCGAAAAAAAACAAACAAGCAAACAGGCAAGCAAATAAAGATGGAGGTTTCATTTCAGGATTCACAGGTATATTTCCATCATGAAAAGCTATTCATGGTTATCTATAATAGACATCGACGGAATAAATGAATAGCATCTTTACCAGTTTCCCGTCAGGGCGTCTGCTCTTTCCGAGAATGAGTTCACAAATAAATTCCCGTTCATTCTCGTAAACGCCGACCTCGTCCAATTTTCCCTCCAGTCCATTTCTCGTGATCAGGTGTTTAAACATCTTCACAGACTGCTCCTCATGCTTTGAAGTGCATAAGATAAGAAAAAAAAAGTTACTCCTTTTTATCCTTGTAGTGCATTTTTTTTACGTTTTTGTCTATCCCTGTCCTAGCTAGATCACCGTTATAAAGTGAGGTCATATTTTAGATGTGGCGTGTTGCTTGAAAATATCAGTAAATTTGATGCTTTCATTTCCTACAAGCTTGTCTTTCACGTGGGTCCCTCTTTCCATTAACGCAATTATTTTTATTTTGAATGAACTCAATTATTTTGAACAATCAGTTCCACAATGTATGTATTTTTTGTAACATATTGTACGATTTGTTTTCATTGAATTTGTACAACAAACATTTGTTATTAAAAATCAAGTTTCATTTGAATTGAAAAAAAAAAAATTAATTTCCATTCCCACTTCACATTCACATGTGAGTTTGCTTGATTTTTTAAAGGTGCTAAGCAATCCTGCTAAATAAAGCAAGTACAGTAAAATAAACCTGTTACAAGAAAAGTTGAAGTCCCATTAAATATTACGAATCAGCCCAGTTAAGTTACTTACACTATATACTATGATTGTAATATAATTACAAAATATGTTTTAAAAAGCCTAAAAGTAAAAGATAGATCCACAAAGATAGTTCTTATGAGCCCTTCTCCATACGAGAAATCTTCAGCGAGTCATACACACCTTCCATGGATCCCCATCCTGTTTGGGGATTATTTCAGCAAATATGTGCGAGAATGGCCCATGGCCTAGATCGTGGCAGAGAGCGGCAATTTCCACGCAACGGGTCTCTGTTTCGATAATCTCTACTTTGTCTTGAAGCTTTAGACTGTTGACGAGTTTTCGCGCCAGAAAGCACACTCTGGAAGAGAAAAGTAGGCCTACGTAAAAAGGTTTACGTTGCAAACTTTTTCTTCCCGCTTCGTATACACCACATGCAGAGCTTTTATTGTCATCATCATGTATTTTACCCGACCAGATAAAGAGATAAGGATACATAATTATTATCAACATTACAAACATGAAACAAGCCATAGAATGAACATTACAAATGGATACATTGCACTGCATGTAACACAAAATAAATAACTAATCTTAATTATGTACCAAGGTGATGGCTTTTAACGCGCTCATATGAAATGATGCCCAGTTTTTTGTTTTGTTATTACTAAAAAGTACTTTTTGCATGTAAAGGAATGTGTGTTATGCTACGAATAGTTAAAGTTTGTATATACGAAATACTGATATACAAAGTCAGCTGGTCTCTATTTGACTCGCGGTCGGACAGGTCTCATATTTTGTATAGTACAGATATGAATATGTGTCAGAATTAACTTTCTTATCTTTCATGATACACAATTTCGGAGACTCTCTTACACGATCGCTTTATGCGTCAAGTTTCTTATTTCATGACGTAGCATGAAATCAAAGCAGTTTCGGATGAAAGATACCGAATAGATAATTCAAAATTTGCCCTGCTAATTCGCTATGGAAAATCATTTAACCTCCCTGATTTTCTTTGTGGATGGTAAGAAGATTGTTTAAATCCAAGCATTTTGGCTCTTTTCAGTTGTTCATGAATATGCCTATTTGTAATCAAGTACCCTTATTCGGCTTTTGAATGTTAAATGAACCATCATCCGTTGTTGGTTGTAATCTTGATGTACTGACCATAATTTGACATGAGCATACACAGAAAAGGAAGTTCGTTAGACTTAACAGTAAAGTGTTACGAGTCACCCCACGTCTTCTTCATCAGATATAGGGAAGAAAATGTATGAAGAATATTGGTCTGAGCAGCCTTACCCCAAGCAGTGTTCGAATCTACTGTGCCCTGCACTTGGGTAGACGTAGCTCACGGTGCCGAGTTGTTTGATGAATCGCAGCCGCTGGAACTCGGGTGTGTCGATTATCATCTGACAATAGGGAGGCAGTTGTATGTTCCCATACACGGGGTCGTTAATAACCTGTCAAGTGAGATATGCATGTGTTAGTAATAACAAATGAAAAGCCTTGAAATCGCTAATTTAAAAAAAAAATCCAAAGGCTGGCCGTAGGGGACATTGGGACATTTCATGTACATAAACATTTGAAAATGTTGACAAGGTTTTTATGAATTGGCCAACCTGTAATTGATGAGATCGTGAGAGGCCATTGAGACGGTCACATTTTGTTATTCACGAGGTTCGTTATTCCGAAAGTTCGTTTATCCGAAAATGAAATATAGTTCGTTATTCCGAAGGATCATTTATCCGAAAATTTAAAAAGAAGAAGAAAGTTTGTCATAATATTACTTATGTGAGGAAATCTGCTGTCGTCGCCACACAAACTTGATAATGATTTTGACAAAAGCGATTTTGTTCTTTTTTGTTTTCAATATGAGCTTACTCGATGAATTGTCAGGATCATAATCAATTCATATGACATTTTGTTATCAGGAGGACGTCAAATAATTTGATGAGACTTTATTCTCATACTTGTTGCAACTTATAGATTTGACTACGCCACGGAGCTTCCTTTTAAAGGAAGAAAAATACCGAAGTGACTGCACTATTGTCCCCCTGCGCAGCCAGTCTTCCAATAGACATTGCAATTGCTGAAGGGTTCTTACGATTAAAACTGCCACAAATTTGGTTGTTACTGTCATTGAGGACAAACCAAAACAATTAATGTTCATTGGAATACAGCAAATGAGCGATGGTTTACCTGAAATCATTCTCATGTTCACAGTTTAACGGATGTCCTCATAGGAAATGGTCCATAAGCAGATAAGGTTAATAAGGCCCACAAAGTATCAGTGTAACAGGGTGTTGGGCATGCTCCTTTTGTTTTTGTTGCGCACCCTCCATATCCATAATCATACCGTTGTACATAGATTGTATGACATTAATTTGTAATCGTATGCCTGTGGAATCATCGACCTTACCAAATTCATTAAACTGATATAATACACAAACGTTTTAACATGAAGCAGATGACTGGGTTTTCCCCAGCCTCGTTAGACTCGAGACATCGATCGTCAGCCAGGGCCTGTTTTTACACAGGGTACGGTCTAAGGGTACGGTGAATCGTACGGTCAATCTTCATGAGACAGGCCCCAATACAAGCCACCGGTTTGTATTATGTAGTATGTAGGCCTATACGGTTTCATGGATGCATTCATTAATAGACCCCCACCTCTAATAGATATTATCTATTCATTCATTGTTTAATATACACATGTAAATACTGCTATGT
This sequence comes from Diadema antillarum, assembly GCF_040938485.1. Lineage (NCBI taxonomy): Eukaryota > Metazoa > Echinodermata > Echinoidea > Diadematoida > Diadematidae > Diadema > Diadema antillarum. Next base: position 5,231,984 of record NW_027270906.1, on the reverse strand, counting down.
GATATTGATAATGGCTTAAATATTGGTCGCAACTAGACATATTAATAAGACTCATTGTATGAAGAACAAACAAAGAAAGTATAGCCAACATTATTTAATCTAGCTTACATACTAATGAAAAGGCAAAATTTATTTATGAGACCACCAAAAACAATGTTTATGAAAACCGGAATAAAGCAGTGATTTAAGGTTTCCTCGAAAGCATGGGTAATTCTCATGTTCACAGTTGAACGGATGTCTGGAAGAATGATCCAGGCTAATTTCCGCTTAAGACTAAGACCCACAAAAGATAATAAAAGAAAAAAAATGATTTCCTTAAGGAATGATCCGGGTTAATTTCCGCTATAGGGATTATGGCCCATAATGGATAAGCATCAAAGGACGGGGAACGTTTCTTTTTTCTTTTTCTTTTTTTGTTGCGCATCCGCCAAAAGCTTGAATTTATTTAAGGACACAAATTGGTAACCGTACAATGATTTTGTCTGTGGAATTATCGACCTCGCCACTTTCATCAGACTGATTTGAAATTTTTATGTAGCCAGACATGAGGCATGCAGGCGACTGGGTTTTCCCCCAGTCTCGGTAGAGTCAATGCGAGACATCACTCTGTGATCCATGCATGACACAAGCCACTGGTACGTGTGTATAATGTATGTATGTTTTCTTGTATACATTCATAAGCAGGGTCCGTGGAACGTTCTGACTGTCTGTGTGTGTGTGTGTGTGTGTGTGTGTGTGTGTGTGGATGGGAGGGGGGGGGGGGGGGGGGGGAGTTGGAGGAGGAGGGTAGATGATGGGCGTCGATGGTGCCTCGAGCCCCCTTCCTGTCAGCTTCGACTTAGGAGGAATCTCTTTCCGGATCCCGTATGGGAGAGTCATGGGTTTTGTGTGATTTTTTTTAAGAATCGATTTTTTTTTTCACTGTTTTTTTTCTAAATAATATGTATAATAAGAGAGAGCAAAGCTTGTATTGGAAAAATCTGAAGTGGACTCACTCGTGGTACAGCCTTCAATCATGTTTAACGCTTTCCAAGTTGTTCCTGTTCAAAGTCGTTCTAAAATCATAACTGTTTTGGTATATTCCATTTGCAGCCGTTTCATTATCTAGGCTCTCACCAAGCTGTTTATTCTGTACATCTACTGGTGATTTCGAAATATTACAATGGTATTTAATGAATACAAAAAGGGTTTCACAGTTTCACAAGTGTTAAAACCTTAAATCCATACTGGAATGTCCATCTTCCCCCACCCCCAACCCCCCCCCCCAAAAAAAAAAAAAAATGAAAAAATGAAAAAATAAATAAATAAATAACTGTCTCTAGAAAATCCATTGCATGGTGTTTGGGGGAATCGTTCCCTCATGAATGTGGCCATTTCTCCAAATGTTTCCGAAGTAAGAAGTACACAAGGGGACAATCTTTCCAAATCTGAGCCATCAAGGCAGTAGGCCTACTACTCATAGATATAAATGCAATCAAGGGAGGTGATATTCAAGTCAAAAACCTTTCAGAAGTCAAAAATTATTTTCATTTTTTATTTTTCATTTCATTTGATTTTATTTCGAGGGAAGAAACATAATGTATTGTGTCTGCCTCGTGAAAAGAAAAGAGAAAGGTTTTATTAGGCCATGGGGTGAAGCTGAAAAAGAGGCTTAGAAAATGGGTTTCGTTCCAGCAACACTGGCACTACTTTCTGAATGCGGAAATGTGATGTTTTGTACATCCTAAATATACTGTAAAAAGTTCTCCTCGAAATATCCTGTAGTTTTTGCGAAAATCCATATTTTATAAACTGCGACCAGCAGCCCAATACACATATCGTAATGGGGCTGTGAACTGTAGCATACAGGATCATGACGGAAGTTTTATCGTGGACAAATATCAACTTAAAATCGGGGAAAAATCTTCAATTTGAAGACTTATTGATAAATCTGAAGTATTGATAACAGAGTTCGTGCAAGGTTTGCTTCTGCAAATAGTTCCTTTCTGTTCAAATTGATGACTAAATGTGACTTGGTCGAGAGGAAACTGGGAGAACTACGCTGAATTGACGGTCAGCGCAGGCGCACACATCACTGCGCACAAATTTCGAATCCATTGACAGGATATTAAGCTGTCTGTGTGTGCATGCGCTGGCCGTCAATTCAGTGTAGTTCTCCCAGTTTCCTCTCGACCGAGTCACATTTAGTCATCAATTTGAACAGAAAGGAACTATTTGCAGAAGCAACCCTTGCACGAACTCTGTTATCAATACTTCAAATTTATTAATAAGTCTTCAAATTGAAGATTTTTTCCCGATTTTAAGTTGATATTTGTCCGCGATAAAACTTCCGTCATGATCCTGTATGCTACAGTTCACAGCCCCATGACGCTATGCGTATGGGGCTGCTGGCCGCAGTTATGCGTATGGGGCTGCTAGCCGCAGTATAGTTCCCATGGTGTTTCTAAGCTGAAATACATATACACATTTGTAAAGCACTGCTTTTAGCCATATACCTAGAAAAAAGTGAAGTTTTGGTTTAATAGTTGCATTATATCTCATGTTTCAGCTTTTCCTGATGCTGGCTATGCAAAGGAAGACAAGAGCAAAGTGGTTCGAGACCATAAGAGAGAGAGCACTGACTGACCGTCAGAGGTCAAGGCAAATGCCTTATATTCTGTTCAAAGACATGTTATTAATCAAATGACTAATCATTCAAGGCAAAAAAAAAAAGGAAAAAATTCAGTGCGTTTGTTTGTGTGTGTGTCCGCGTGCATGTGGGAGAATCTTCTTGTACACACACACACACACACACCCTCACATGCACACACACATACGCACACACATAGTTATGAAGATTCAATATACCCAAGTGTATTAAAATATTATTCTACATGCCTTGGCCATTTATCACATCAGCATCATAAAAAAGATGATCATAAACATGAACACACACAATGATATAATACATGTATTGATCAGTGCATTACACATACACAGGTGCATAAAAACGCTGACATATATACACTCACACGCACACATACAAACTCATTTACACACATGAGACATTACTATTAAACAGATCATATTGTTTATCAGTAAACATGTTTTTCTTTTCTTCTTCTTCTTCTTCTTAAGAAGCTTTAATATACTTAGATCACATAGCAATCACGTTGTTCATGAAATATCATACAGTACTTTAGAAAATTTAATCTTCATAAAATTTCTTGAAGTTTTCATTGCTATCATTAGGTTACAGCATGGTGGGACACTACCTCCTTTCATGTAAGATAGCTCAAAATGATAATCAGTCAAATTTTCTAGTTTTAATAAATTTCCTGGAACATTCCATGGTCCAAATATCCTTGAAAGGGTGTAAAAGTTTTGAAAAATGCCAATATATAAAATAAAGGCAAAATTATAGTTTACCCATTCATGAGTGAAAACTGTTGGATTCTGTATTGGAGGCAATGTGTACCTGAAAATCTTGGAGAGAATAAAACAGGTTTGGCATTAAAAATTATGATAACATTGCAATTAACTTCCAATATCAGAGGATCTGTGCAAACCTGACTAAACTTATGCACAATTTTCATTTGGCTGGTGTGTATTAGTTTTAGCAAACTGATTTTGTACTCACACCTACATTGTACTGACCTTTCTACATGAACATTCTGTTTCAGTATTAATAATATTTACATATTCTTTTTCCCAGAGTGGGAGAAACAAATTTTAATTGTAGTCATTCAGTTTTATGAAAAAAACCACACTTAGGAAAACATCTTTGTTCTTAGAATTCAACCCTAATCAAATCATCATAGTGGGCAGAAATGTTTGCTGAAGGGCGAACAATCACATACTGAGGCAAGGAGTCAAAACATGTTGCATAAACATTGGCATTCAAAATACAGGAAGCAATCTGTATTACAAAGACATTTTATCATGCACAACTTTGGTAAGATGTCAATTCTTGAATATCAATCACATTGACCAAAGCACTGGTGCATATACAGTACATTCTGTTGTTTCTGAACTTTGCACTGAAGTTCTTTGTGTATGTGTGTGAATGTTTCAGTGGTGTATATATATTGCTCCATTATATCAAGGACAACTTATAGTAACATGACAATGTTTTCATGCTTCAATATCAATCATAATAACCTATTTCCCTTGGCAAGTAATGAGCAGGTTGACTCTGTTGCAAATGATGCATTTTACAGGCAACACAGCAGAACCTGAAGAGCTTCCAGAAGAAAATCTTGATCTTGATGTGAGCGTCTTAGGGGAGGAAACAGATGCTCCTGCTGAGGGACCAGGCTCCTCCTTCAGCTTTCGTTTCCTAGCGAGATTCAGGCGTTTGCTATCTATAAACCTCTTGTAGCACGTTTCATGAAATCCTATTCAATAAAATGGAGAAATGAACAGCAATGATTAGCCGTTGGATTTTGTTAGGGGGAAAAAAAGGCTAAACGCTAGAGGGAGGGGTTGAACATTACACTCAATATATCATTAAATGTACGGTAGACTATTGACTGCCAATATTTGAATCTTGTAATTACCAATAGGCCCTAGTACTATGCCAGGTAATCATTAACACCTCATGATCATTGTCATCATCAACTACTTCAACTTGTACTTGCAGTCCAATTACTGATTTTAAATTACATCTACAGCTTTCAGCACCTGATCACATGCAATATCAATTATCATAATTATGAATACAACTGCCTTATCATCATTAATACTAGTAATCCTTGGCCTTTCACTATCGCCACCACCCACTGCTTTATAGTTTGGCACAACATAATGGTAATCATATGTTTTAGGGAGTTTAATTGTTGAAATTATGTTCTTGTCATTGTTGGTTTTTTAGACCCATTTATATCAAATATTAATAAGTTACTGTAATGAGATGCTAAATGTGTGTTTTGAGCAACGGCGTAGCCAGGATTTCATCTTAGGGGGGGCGGTTAGTCTGCGAAGGAGCGAAGCGACCGAGCCCGAGCGAGCGGAGCGAGCGAGGGGGGGAGGGTGTGGGAGGGGGGTGTCCCCCCTCCCACGGTAAGAACTTTTTGCATTTTGATGTTGTAAATGGTGCAATTTGATGCATGTTTTTGCGCGTTTTATCGACGTGAAACAGTCCCACTTGTTTATGGTAGCAGTTTATTTTGATGTAGATTATTATTGAACAATTTGCCTATAAAATGGTATAATTTAGATACACTTCTTGTATTAATTCTTTTCACTGAATACCACGAACGCGACTGAACCCGAGCGAGCGGAGCGAGCGAGGGGGTAGGGGAGGGTGTGGGAGGGTGGTGTCCCCCCTCCCACGGTAAGAACTTTTTTGCATTTTGATGTTGCAAATGGTGCAATTTGATGCATGTTTTTGCGCGTTTTATCGACGTGAAACAGTCCCACTTGTTTAAGGCATATAGCAGTATATTTTAGTGTAGATTATTATTGAAGAATTTGCCTATAAAATGGTATGATTTAAATACACTTCTTGTATTAAGTCTTTTCATTGAATATCATGAAGGCAACTGAACCCTAGCGAGCGGAGCGAGCGAGGAGGGAGGGGAGGGTGTGGGAGGGGGGTGTCCCCCCTCCCACGGTAAGAACTTTTTGCATTTTGATGTTGTAAATGGTGCAATTTGATGCATGTTTTTGCGCGTTTTATCGACGTGAAACAGTCCCACTTGTTTAAGGTAGCAGTATATTTTAGTGTAGATTATTATGAAACAATTTGCCCATAAAATGGTGTAATTTAAACACACTTCTTGTATTAATTCTTTTCACTGAATATCATGAACGCGACTGAACCCGGGCGAGCGGAGCGAGCGACGGGGAAGGGGAGGGTGTGGGAGGGGGGTGTCCCCCCTCCCACGGTAAGAACTTTTTGCATTTTGATGTTGCAAATGGTGCAATTTGATGCATGTTTTTGCGCGTTTTATCGACGTGAAACAGTCCCACTTGTTTAAGGTAGCAGTATATTTTAGTGTAGATTATTATGAAACAATTTGCCCATAAAATGGTGTAATTTAAACACACTTCTTGTATTAATTCTTTTCACTGAATATCATGAACGCGACTGAACCCGGGCGAGCGGAGCGAGCGACGGGGAAGGGGAGGGTGTGGGAGGGGGGTGTCCCCCCTCCCACGGTAAGAACTTTTTGCATTTTGATGTTGTGAATGATGCAATTTGATGCATGTTTTTTGCGCGTTTTATCGACGTGAAACAGTCCCACATGTTTATGGTAGCAGTTTATTTTAGTGTAGATTATTATTGAACAATTTGCCTATAAAATGGTATAATTTAGATACACTTCTTGTATTAATTCGTTTCACTGAATATCATGAACGCGACTGAACCCGAGCGAGCAGAGCGAGCGGTGGGGTAGGGGAGGGTGTTGGAGGGGGGATGTCCCCCCTCCCACGGTAAGAACTTTTTGCATTTTGTTGTTGCAAATGGTGCAATTTGATGCATGTTTTTGCGCGTTTTATCGACGTGAAACAGTCCCACTTGTTTAAGGTATATAGCAGTATATTTTAGTGTAGATTATTATTGAAGAATTTGCCTATAAAATGGTGTAATTTAAACACACTTCTTGTATTAATTCTTTTCACTGAATATCATGAACGCGACTGAACCCGGGCGAGCGGAGCGAGCGAGGGGGAGGGGAGGGTGTGGGAGGGGGGTGTCCCCCCTCCCACGACGGTAAGAACTTTTTGCATTTTGATATTGCAAATGGTGCAATTTGATGCATGTTTTTGCTCGTTTTATCGACGTGAAACAGTCCCACTTGTTTAAAGTAGCAGTATATTTTAGTGTAGATTATTATGAAACAATTTGCCTTTAAAATGGTGAAATCTAAATGCACTTCTTGTATTAATTCTTTTCACTGAATATCATGAACGCGACTGAACCCGAGCGAGTGGAGCGAGCGAGGGGGGAGGGGAGGGTGTGGGAGGGGGGTGTCCCCCCTCCCACGGTGAGAACTTTTTGCATTTTGACGTTGCAAATGGTGCAATTTGATGCATGTTTTTGCGTGTTTCAACGAGTTGAAACAGTCCCACTTGTTTAAGGTTGCAGTATATTTTAGTGTAGATTATTATTGAACAATTTGCCTATAAAATGGTATAATTTAAATACACTAGTCTTCTTGTATTAATTCTTACACTGAATATCATGAACGCTGTCTGTTCAGCAATCAAGCAGAAAAAGCATGCACACGAGGGTGTAGATAGGGGCATATCCCCTGCCACACGAAGGTGATTTTGCGTTTTCAGACCTGAAATTCAGCGATCTGGTGCAAAGTTTTGGTGCAATACTTTTTCATCGAATTGTTAAAATCACGGAATTTAGCTCTTATTCCAAATGTGCACCATCTGTGTGTATGTATAAAGTCTAGTGAGGTAGAGCTTAGGGGAAGGGGGATTCCCCCTCCCGCTCGCGGAGCTTATTGCGTTTTTATAATTGAAATAAAGCGATCTGGGTATAGCCACAGTCTACTTCTATGCATGGCGGGGGGGGGGGGGGCGAGCAGGGAGAAGGCGTTGCATATGGCGAGTGTTATCTCCACCCTTCCCTTCCGATGGAGCTTTTGCCTTTTTAAGGTTGAAATTGAGATATCTCGTATACGCATATTTGATGGAATCAACATTTGGGAAATCACACACACACAAAAAAAAAAAAATGGGGGGGGGGGCTGAGGGAGGAAAGGGTCGATTAAAAGGGGGAATTCCCCTTATACATGAAGGAACCTTGAGTTTTCGGAATATAAGTGATAAGTCTTGTGCACTCAGAATTATTCATAATTTTTTGTAAATCTAAAAAGTGTACTTAGCTAGGGAAAGAGGCACAGAGGGGGAGGGTTTGGGAGGGGGATACCCCCTCCCAAGCACGAGAGATTTTGCATATTTTGAATTGAAATTCAACGATCTGGTGCACACTTTGAGTGAAATATTCCAAAAAAAAATATCTTATTTGATGAAAGGTTGCAAAGGAGACCCGCTTCATGTGCATGCATACAGTATACACGCATTTTTTTTTTCCGCCTCCCAAATCCCCGGTCCAAATCTTAGGGGGGGGGGGGGGGCGACCGCCCCCATCGCCCCCCCCCCCCTGGCTACGCCAGTGTACAACACTTTGCCTATAAATGGTATAATTCAAATAAACTTCTAGTAATAATTCTTACACTGATGTCATGAACGCGACCGAGCCCGAGCAAGGGGGAGGCTGTGGGAGGGGGTTGTTCCCCCTATAAATGGATTATGGCATGACGGTGTGAAACGACAAATTACGGGCAGCAATATCAGGAGAATGGCATAACGATTACATGCGAGCGAGCGGAGCGAGCGAGCTTGAAAATTTTGACATTTTACAGTCCAAAAACTGCCGTTTGTAGCCATATTTTTTTTCTGCTTTGGAAATTGGGGGGGGGGGTGCATCGGCCGCACCTGCTGGCAATTACTGGCAGCAATATCAGGAGAGCATAACGATTACATGTGAGCGTGCGGAGCGAGCGAGCTTGAAAATTTTACATTTTACAGTCCAAAAACTGCCGTTCTTAGCCATATTTTTTTTTTCGCGTTGGAAATTAGGGGGGGGGGGGGCGCACCGGGCGGAACTGCTGGCAATTACTGGCAGCAACATTAGGTGAATTGCAGAACGATTCAATGCGAGCGAGCGAAGAGAGCGAGCTTGAAAATTTTGACATTTTACAGTAAAAAAAAAAAAAAACCTGCCGTTTGTAGCTATTTTTTTTTTTCGCTTTGGAAATCAAGGGGGGGGGGGGGCGCGCACCGGGCGCAACTGCTGCCTGGCAGTAACATCAGAGAAGAATTGCATAAAGATTAAATGCGAGCGAGCTTGAAAATTTTGACATTTTACAGTCCAAAAACTGTCGTTTGAAGCTATATCTTTTTTGCTTTCGAAATTAAGGGGGGCGCACCGGGCGCAACTGCTGGCAATTACTGGCAGCAATTATATCAGGAGAATTTAAATGCGAGCGAGCGGAGCGAGCGAGCTTGAAAATTGTGACATTTTACAGTCCCCAAACTGCCGTTTGTAGCTATATTTTTTCGCTTTGGAAATTAAGGGGGGGGGGGGGCGCACCGGGCGCAACTGCCGGCAATTACTGGCAGTAACTTCAGGAGAATGGCATTACGACTAAATTTTACAGTCCAAAAACTGCCGTTTGAAGCTATATCTTTTTTTTTTTTTTGCTCTCGAAGTTAAGGGGAGGGGGTGCACCGGGCGGAACTGCTGGCAATTACTGGCAGCAATATCAGGAGAATTTTAATGCGAGCGAGCGGAGCGAGCGAGCTTGAAAATTTTGACATTTTACAGTCCAAATACTGCCGTTTGAAGCTATATTTTTTCGCTTTGGAAATTAAGGGGGGGGGGAGGAACGCCCGGTGCGCCCCTCCCCCTGGATCCGCCACTCGTAGCCAAGGGTGTCGGTTTATGTTCATGACTGGGGGAGGTATGACCAGCGAGGTGGCGTCGAAGTGACCAAGCGGGGGAAGGATGTCCAAAATCTGCACTTTAGAGCATCTCCTAATAAATGTGCGTGTTTGATTGTGTGTGTGTTTTGCATGGAAAAGTTAGGAATTAGCCAAGGTCAAGTCTTTTCATTGGCAATGCAAGATATTTTTATATAGACTAGTATGTAAAGCAACACTGCAAAATCAATGGTCTAGCTTTGATACAACGAAGCGTATACAAGGTACAAAGGTGTAAATTCTACATCACATTGCGCAACATTGTAGCGACTCTTTTTACCGTTCGGATGTTCTGATCTAAGTACGCACTGGGCACATCCTGCTTATAATTATGCAGAATGCCAACCAGGAATCACGCTGAATCACAATCTTTTGTCGGCTCCGGGCTTTTTGAACAAAGTTTCACAATACATATACCTATTTAATAATGTTTAAAAGAAATCATAGAAAAATATCTTATTTCTTGATCACGCTTTCATTCAAAAGCAGTTTACTAACCCTTGAATTACTATTTTGGTAAGTCTTTTTTTTAACCAGAGGATGGGGGGGGGGGGTACCCCCGCCCCCCGTGCGCCCCCCCCCCCCCCCCCCCCCCCCCCCTCCGTTGTACAGATTTCTAACAAAAAAGCAAGAAAATCTCTTCATCGCGGGAATTATGATTATGTGGGGTGGGGCAAATGGTGCGCTTACCTTCCAATATTTTTTTATGCATGGGGCAACAATTTTTTTTTCTTTCAAAAGCAACAAAATCTTCTAATTTCGGGAATTCTTAATTATGTGAGGGGTGAGGGGGGGGGGGGGCAAAATCATAATATGCTTGCCCCTCCAATATTTTTATGGGGGCAACTTTTTTTTTCTGTCAAAAAAAAGGTAAGAAAATCTTCTTGTCTCTGGAATTATGGAGGGGGAGGGGTGGGCACAATGATATGCTTGCCCCTCCATTTCTTTTTTTTTTAATGAGGCTAAGGCTCGCTCTTGAGCTGGCAATATGGATTGGTCAGAAGTAACGTAAATAGACCCTACATACTTGTAAGTAGCACACGTACATGCAAACGTGTACGTGCTCCGTACCGTAGGGATGTACAGTACGTTCGATAAATAGTAAACACTGTATAGAATACTAGTAGATAATTATGTATAAAATCAGCGCTGCCAGAACCAGGGGTGCGAATTGTTTTTGCCCACGATATATATATATATATATATATATATATATATATTTTTTTTTTTTTTTTTTTTTTTTGTCCCTGGTGCAAAATTGAAGAAAAAAAAAGAAAATAATAATCATTTAGCGTCCGGCGTTGAGGTCGCTGGCGAACTGAAGTTTTTTTTTTTTTTTTTTTTTTTAAGGATCTGAAGGGGGGTGCGTTCGCACCCAACGCACCCCCCCTGGTGACGCCCATGCCATAGGTGCCTAGGTCTAGTAATTGGCCCATACCAATTTAATCAGTTTCGGAGGACACAAAAATGCAAGTTAAATATAACTTTGAATGTAAAATTGTCTGTCACTTTTATTTTATTTATTTATTTATTTTTATTATTATTATTTTTTTTGGGGGGGGGGTTAGTCAAAAAAAAATTGACTGAAGACAAAGTTAGAGGTACACTTCTTTGCAAAGATAGTTCTGGTTTGTAATTAAGCTACACATGGGGAAAAACAAACAAACAAACAAACAAACAAACAAACAAATAGCACCATGAAGGCCAGAATTGTGTGAATTGTTCTGTTGTGATCTGTAGCTTTCTTACAGGCCTGTACTACCTCCCCATTCCCTTCTGAAACAATTTTGCCCCCTGTTTCCAGATATCATGTTTGATTCACTCCTGCATGTGCATAGTAGATCTGCAGCTTTAAAGAATGACCTTCTGATCTTGGTCACTCTTGCTCCCAGTTTGCTGGAGTTGCTAGTAAATGTATGATACAAAATTACTGGAAATATCATGTGTATAAAGGCATAAGAAAATAGTGCACATCAATATGTCTTAAAAATTTTTACACTGTTTCCATATATGCCTGCCTTTTTTGTTCTTCCAGGAAGGACTGTTTTAACTACTCATATGTGGTCGACACAGAACATCCGCAGTCACAGCCCTTCATCCTTCTTATTGGAGAAAGCAAATTATACCCTCTTCAGGCACATGTATCTGCAGTTGTGGAGCACAGGGCACAGTCCTCAAGGCATTGTGGGTACAGCTGATCTTGTCTTCAAGTTGATCTTCGTTCTAAATCGCAACTACTGGCCACATTGCATGGCGGTGAGACCATTTTAAAAGGGACTCCTGTACAAACAAGGAGGATTTGAAACTTTGGCATCCATCCCTTATTTTCTAAATTTGCCGAGTCAACCATAATGCAACCATTTATGTATCATCTCCACCCTACCCATATCAAGTCTGCATAATAAAACAGCATTTGCTTGAGAAGTACATACAATGTTATGGGGAAATAAGCACTGACCCATTAATTGTGATCTCCTCATAACAGTGACCATATTATTTCACAAGCCATTTGCCATTTGGATATTGTTGTATTTTGACTGTACACCTGTACCATGTATGCATGATAAGGTACCTTTATATTGATATTATTAGTGGTTAATGCTTCTCTGAAACATGTACATATATTCACTTTTCAAGGAGTTAGTTTTACTTATGATAATGTAGACAAGTATCGAATACAGTATGTGAAAAGCTGCTAATTCCAGTACACACCACACCCACACATAATGTGTACAAGTTGACAAGGGATGTATAGATCGCACCAAACTGTGACATTGCCATGGAGACTAGTTCTAAATGACCTCACCTGGCCTGAATATCTGTCAACAGTATTGTTGCTAACCATGATGATGCTTGCACCTGGTTCCAACCCAAGTTACAACGACTCTCTTGCTTTTTCAGGAGTTGACCTAGAACTTGGCATATGTGGCCACTATTACAGGTAAATGTGGCATGTAATTAATGTGTTGCCATGGTAATGAAAAAATCTATAGTAAATTTAACCAAGATATTGTGGATCAAACTACTTTCAGTCTTTATAATGTGAATGGTAATTTGAAAACACAAGATATAATTGTCTTCAACTGGCATCCTTCATGTATCACTTGAGTAGTGAAGATGTACCCCACGCAATTTCATCTATGTTCGTAAGAAGTGATCAAGTTCTTCATGATTATCATACAAGGCAGGCTATTGTGTATCACTTCGCAGTTAGAACTCAACTCAGGAGAAATGTGATAGCATAATACATGTACAGGTCCACAACACAAGAATTCTTTGCATTGCTCCCAGGTAGGCCAGTAGCCAACATACTACACGTCACTGTATTAAAAAATGTGATGAAATTCCACCTTTTCACTATGTACCTACATAGTACCTGTCACATGTTTGTATTTGACGTTGGAGTATGGATGCAATATTGTATTATGTTGCATGACAATGAGTAAAATGATTAGCAGTAGACCAAGCACTTTATAGTGTACCTGAAGCATGTTACTACAGATTTTTGAAAGCTTCAAGTTTATCTTGAAACCCAAATCTATGAATGTTGACATGGCATCGAATATTATTTTCATTACATGTATAATCTTGAATACTCGGTTTGTACCTTCCTTGCATTAAATTAGTATTTGATGTCAGATAACTCATAACAGGTCATTGCATTATATGCGTAATATGTTGCTGTTCTGTTTGCTACTTGATTTTGTTATCTGACTAGCTAAATTGAACCATGTAAGCACCTAGGTGCCCATTTTTGTTGTATTCCTTTGTTTATCCTGATTTTCTTGTGTTTGTGTTTGTAACTTCAATACATGTCCATATCATTGAAAGTCTCAAGCCTCATCCACCCTTATGTATCCGCTCTTTCTTGCTCACTTCATTGGATGAACTCTGTACTGCTCTTTTCTCTCAATCCTATTCTCTCCTATGTTTTTCCTGTCCTACGTGTACATGCGTATCAGAGTAATTGCCCCAGAGGGCAATTACCCCCTGACTAAATACTGGTTAGTGGTGAGGTAAGAGTAAAGATGAGGGTTAGGATTAGGTCAAGGGTTAGGAGTTTGGGTTAGGGTTAGGATTAGGTTCAGGATTAGGATTAGAACCAGGGGAAGGGTCCGGGGTAATTGCCCAGGGGGTAATTGCCCTAGACCCATGGCATGTACATGTAATACAAGTACTTTTTGTGTCTTATTGATTAGAAAGATTGGTCCTTATGAGGTTTGAAAGTGAAATGTAAACAACTTATTTGTTTTATGTTGTAAAGTATGTAATTCTGCTGGGAATTTGCACTGAATTAATTCTTCTTTTTTTCAGATGTAGGAGATGAGAATAATATGCTTACGATATAGAAAATTGGTCCAAGATACAAATTACATTGGTGTTAATTATCATACATGTACTTCAATCATTCTTAAAATCCAGTACCATACTACCATTACTGTATTGTTTTGACAACTCATGTCTATCCATTCAGATTTACAAAGTGGCTCATACAGTGTCAGATCTTGTGAATTTTCATTTTACATGTGAATGTGCTATATTACTTCCCTTCGCAAATGTCAACAGTATTATGTATACACTGTACTTTATTTCTGCAACAGACTGCCATATTAGATCACATCAAATGAGATTTTATGTTGGAACAATTGTCCTGAATTAGTGTCTCAAGTGCTAAATTTGACATGTGTGGTTTGTATTAGTGTATGTACATTGTTTGATGTGTATTTCGAGTGATGTTTGTCATTTACCGACATAAGTTTGTTAAAAAAAAAATTCCTGTTAACTAATGTTTTCATTCGGTGGTTAAATTTCGAAGAAAAGATTTAGTGCAAGGCCACAAAACTTGCTTAAGATAAAACCGACCTCAGTTGGCTTTTGGTAATCACTTTACCCAACAGTTGTGTGGTTCACTTGGAAATCGACTGTCTGTTAAAATGCTATCCAGATTTCTGAAAGCGTAGATTTGATGGTGTAATGCAGATGTATGAATTCGAAATCCAAACTGACATCGCGCGCGCGTGTGTGTGTGTGTAGTTTTTGTTTTTGTTTGTTTGTTTTTTCTAAGAGGATGCAAAACGGCCATTAATTTCTTCCCCAAGCATAATATAAAACACATGTTGTGGAGAGTGAAAATGCTACTCTTGTTTTTCCATAGCTGGGAGTACAGTATGTGGGCGAGTTTATTATGGGCCGTTTGTGGATTACATTATACTCTACATACGTAGATCTAGTAGGTTTGAGTAGGAGAGTGAATGGTAGGCATATTCCCTAAAACATCCCCTCACCTTTGTAACTATGACACTTCCAAAAAGAGCATGAACTGTGACAGAAATCAAATCAAACATTAACATTTCATCCATATAGAGTTCATCGGTAATAATGATAATAATAATACAGTATACATTGAATGTGCCAATTCCACATGACTAACATGCTCAAGGCGCAGTAGGAAAAGTGAGTTATGAAGTACAAAATTACACAAACATGCACATGAAAATGAATGACACAATCATGATGATCTAAATATATGTATATATATATATATATATATATATATATATATATATATATATCATAATACCGTTATACTATTCTATGGTAAAAGATTGGAATGACAAGTATAGAAGTATGTTGCTGGTTTTTCTCGTTTTTTAAGAGCTCATCTTTCATACAGTTGACTACTTTGCCGACACCAGAAAAAAAAATACTAATCATTTTCTCGTTAACATGAAACAAGATAAGATATCATTACTTTGGATGCTGACTAATTTTGTATAAAAAGAAAACAAAATAAAAAAAACCCCAATAAAACAAAAACAAGGAAAATGTGACTTTCGCAGATCATATTTGAGATATTGAGGTGTTGGATGTACACATTTTATGTACCGCCTTCTCAGTATTTATGGCAGTGGTCCGATGCAATAATTTCTGCGTGCATACCAATATCAGTAACACAAGGAATATTTTGCAGTTTCATTGAACAGTCTGTGTTGAAAGTGTTCTTTTTTTTAAGCAAAAAGTTGAAAAGCTGAGATTTCAGTACTGATTGTCCAATAGTCTTCTTGCATGTTACGCATCCTTGATTTCCTTTATTGTTTGTTTCGTTTTGGAAAAGTGATTTTGTAAATTCTCAGACCCATGGGGAATGTATTCACGGTATACATGTGCATGATAATTATGTAATTGATTACTAGTAAACTGCAGGTGCCCAAGGGCAACAATCTAATTTGCATATTACGCGCGGCAAACCGCTCCAGTGTGCACAGCGTGCCGCTGCGGCAAAGTTTAGCGGCAAACCGCCGCCGCTGCCGCTGCCGCAAAACCGCTCCAATGTGAACGGCCCTTAAACCGTCTACAGTTATGGTTTATTGAGAAAATGCAGATATCTCCTTATATTTTAGGCTTTATTGTGAAAATTTTATATGGTATAGGATTTTTTGTGATACAACAGACCTCGGCATATGCATCAAATGTAATATCTTGAAAATTTTTGAAATCACCCCTCCTAAAGGTAAACTGGACCTTTAACTTGAGTTTTTGGATGATAACTGCTCATTGACGTATCATTGAAAAAAAAGCGAAGTGTTTGAGTGTATATCATTGGTTGTTGTATATTACACCGTTAAGTTAAATCACCAAAGCTGTTTGATTCGGGTTTTGTTGAATTATTGATACACCACATATTAAGCCGGAATTATGCCACATTTGTATCATGTATTGCAGTAATCTATAATGTTCGGTGGAAATATAGAAACTAAATTGTGAAATTGTAACAGTTTCTAATAAAGTAACTGTGACAATGTTTTACAAGTAGCCCCATGAATACTTGGTGTATCGTGCAGGCCTGTTCCCGAGCCTCGGGAAACTGATGAACTATTGCGGGATTGGACTTTTGTTCCCGAAAGACATGGCCAAATTTCTCCGAGACATCACGCTGAAGGCAGTCGCCCTCCGCCAGTCATCGGCGGATACAGCTAAGGGCAATGTAATTGTTGATTATATCATATATATATATATATATATATATATATATATATATATCTACACCCACACACACACACACACACACATATATATATATATATATATATATATATATATACAGCAATAATGTCACAACAGAGAAATGCATTAAATGCCAATCTTGATTTTAATGAATAATCCGAATTTTCGAGGATCCTTCCTTCATCAGGGATGACAGCTAGCTAGCTGTCATCCCTGATGAAGAGGAAGGATCCTCGAAAATTCGGATTATTCATTAAAATCAAGATTGGCATTTAATGCATTTCTCTGTTGTGACATTATTGCTATTTCTAGTACTGCCAATACGCGGAGCAACTACAATATATATATATATATGTATATAATATATATATATATATATATATATATATATATGTATATATATATATATATATATATATATGTATATATATATATATATATATATATATATATATATATGTATATATATATCTATATACATGTATATATATTTTTTTCCCCAACATTGAAACATCCATCTGCCCCATTTTTTAATTTCCCCCTTCATTTTCACTGCCGTGCATGCCAATGTATTTATGCCACAATATTCTTGCTCTGTTGTCGTTAATGTCACCTTATGTAATGTTGCTGTGTATTTTTCTTTTTGGTTGTCGTTTAGCTTTTATTTTGCCTTGTTTTGTCTTATTCTGCTCAAGTGCTTGCAAATTGGTTGTGTTTTGTTTATGCCTCAAGCCCTTGAAAAAGACATGTAACAAGGTCGAAAGTTCGGCAGCAATATAAGGCAAAGTGAGGCAAATATAATCTCTCTCTCTCTCTCTGAAAAATGATGGATTTAGCGCCTTTTGGAAGCAATCTCTTCATAAATATATAAACTACTAGTGACATTTCATTATTATTGTCATTATAGGCATTATTATCATTATTATATAATTATTATTATTTTCATCATCATCATCATTTTGCAGAGAGTCGACTTCTTGCAGGTGATGGTCGAAGCCATGAATCAGGCGACCTCTGATCAACCCGTCGGAAACGATGACGGAGAGGATCTCCATGCCGATCACGAACACAAACGTGATGTTGCTTATCAGTCGAAGAAACGCACAAAGAATGCCTATCTGACGGAAAAGGAGCTGATTGGTCAAGTACGTGGTCGGATTGGGAAGGGGTAGTTTGCAGACACAAAACCTTGTCGGTCGTGAAGTAGTCTATGATAAGGCATCTCTTTCATAAACAATTCCTCCTAGATACTGTACCTACCTCAACAATGAAGCTACAGTACAGTGATACAGGGTCTATATGGGAATTAGACAGAAAGATCCGTCTATTCGGAGGAGTCTACGATTGCTTGTTTGTTTGTTTGTTTTTCACGTTATCTATCTCCTCCGTTATAGGAGGGGATCCGTGAATCCAGACGCAGTCTCCGCGGGACATATCCCCTACGACCAGATACAGACCGATCTTTCGGTCAATATGGGAATGTGCCAGAGGTACATGCAGAACATGACACAAATCGGGTGGCAGCGATAAGCGTAATGTCTCCTACACCTACCAATACTAAGAGATCTAAACACCCGGTCTCGCCGGTAGCGTGGGGATGCCCAGGGGCGTCACCAGCTTTTTTTCAA
This sequence comes from Diadema antillarum, assembly GCF_040938485.1. Taxonomy (NCBI): domain Eukaryota; kingdom Metazoa; phylum Echinodermata; class Echinoidea; order Diadematoida; family Diadematidae; genus Diadema; species Diadema antillarum. The sequence goes on along the minus strand of NW_027270906.1, from coordinate 5,213,865 downwards.
GGGGGGTGCGTTTTGACACTAAAGGGCTTTTTACACTTGTAAATTTTTGCTTAGTCCCGTACCAACGGTGGGGCTAAGGGGGGGGGGGGGGGGGGGGGGGGCTTAGCCCCACCGTTGGTACGGGACTATCCTTAGCCCACTTTCTGTTTACACTCGTTTTTGCCAAAGTGAGCTAGCCCCACCGATAGTCCGGTACTATCTGGCCCTGCAAAATAGCAGGGTTAGCACCGCAATTGCGGTGCTAATGTTAGGGTGGGATTTCACGGAGCACGCGAACGATTTGCGAAGTACGCGAATGACCAAATCCAACATTCGGAAAAGTTTTTCTCCGAATGTTTTCCGACTATGAAGCCGAAAATTATTCTTGCGCAATTTGTGCGAAGTTTCCACGACGTATGTGCGAATGTCGTGTGTATCATTGCTAAAGTACAGCATGTTACGTACACGAAAAATGCCAACAACGAAAAGTTTTCAATAATCATAGGAGAAAATGTACCCAAGAAGAGGTGGAAGCTGTCTTGAGTTGAATTTTTTTCTTTCCTCTATTTCTCCTTTCTTTTTCTCTCATTTCTCTATCGTGTGCTTGCCTACATTTTTTTTTCCCAGGACTTATCTCCACTAGTAAAGCATTTGATCTTTCTTCCTTTCTTTTTTTGCAGTTCCTCCCACACAAAATCTCTATAATTCAAATGAAATTTTTCATACTTTAGATTAATTTTAAGTGTATTCTGCAATTTTTTTTTGTATATCAAACATTTCTTTCTCTTTGCTAGTCTTTATTTTTTTTTGTTACTATAACTGTTAATAATTGTTTGATGTTTAGATGTATGCTACGATTTTTATTTGTAGAAAACGTATAGGTCATACATCCCCCAAACGTGCGCTAAACGTTCGCGAGAATGTCTCAAAAGGTACGCGAACAGTTTGCGATTATATACGTCGTAAAATGATCGGAAAAACTTCGCAGATTTCGCGTAACATACGCGAGACATTCTCCAAAGTTTCGGAGTCTGTTTGGGGTTTCACGAACATTTTGCGAACATCGCGCGTGTCTTGCGAAGGTCTTGCGCATATGACGAGGCTTTGAAGACACTTTCAAGAACAATTCACGAGCAAATAAAAAAAAAATCAAATAAAAAATTTCAAACTCTTTTGAAATTCTCGCCGAAGTAAAAACGACATTCGCGAACAATTGACGACGCTTCCGAACCCTCACGTTCGTTTGGCGATCTTTTCCAGACTAAAAAACGAATGCTGGATTTTGCCATTCGCGTCCTTCGCAATTCGTTCGCGTGCTCCGTGAAATCCCACCCTTAGAAATGCGAGTGTAAAAAGGTCAGTTTTCTCCTTAGCCCCGGACAAGAGATAGTGCAGGACTAATTGAGCAGTGTAAAAAGCTGAAAAAAAAATTGGTACGGGACTAACGATAGTCCTGGGTCAGAGAAAGTCCGGGGTTAAGAAACATAAGTGTAAAAAGCCCTTAAATGTAACGAGATTTTTTGGACAGACATTTGGAATATAGGAAGCTCTCAATCACTAGACTTTTACTGTTTTTTGAGGGAAAGCAAGCGGGGAAAGGGCACCGGCGCAGCTAGGATTTCATCTTGGGGGGGGGGGGGGGGGTTAAGTATGCGAGGGAGCGAGCAAGGGGGGGGGGGGGTGTGGAAGTGCCTGTTGTCCCCCCTCCTCCCACGGTTAGAACTAAAATTGCATTTTGATGCATGTTTTGCTTGTTTTATCGACTTGAATCAGTCCCACTTGTTTAAGGTATCAGTACATTTTGAAGTAAATTGTTATACAACACCAACGGCGTAGCCAGGATTTCATCTTAGGGGGGGCGGTTAGTCTGCGAAGGAGCGAAGCGACCGAGCCCGAGCGAGCGGAGCGAGCGAGGGGGGGAGGGTGAGGGAGGGGGGTGTCCCCCCTCCCACGGTAAGAACTTTTTGCATTTTGATGTTGTAAATGGTGCAATTTGATGCATGTTTTTGCGCGTTTTATCGACGTGAAACAGTCCCACTTGTTTATGGTAGCAGTTTATTTTGATGTAGATTATTATTGAACAATTTGCCTATAAAATGGTATAATTTAGATACACTTCTTGTATTAATTCTTTTCACTGAATACCACGAACGCGACTGAACCCGAGCGAGCGGAGCGAGCGAGGGGGTAGGGGAGGGTGTGGGAGGGTGGTGTCCCCCCTCCCACGGTAAGAACTTTTTTGCATTTTGATGTTGCAAATGGTGCAATTTGATGCATGTTTTTGCGCGTTTTATCGACGTGAAACAGTCCCACTTGTTTAAGGCATATAGCAGTATATTTTAGTGTAGATTATTATTGAAGAATTTGCCTATAAAATGGTATGATTTAAATACACTTCTTGTATTAAGTCTTTTCATTGAATATCATGAAGGCAACTGAACCCTAGCGAGCGGAGCGAGCGAGGGGGGAGGGGAGGGTGTGGGAGGGGGGTGTCCCCCCTCCCACGGTAAGAACTTTTTGCATTTTGATGTTGTAAATGGTGCAATTTGATGCATGTTTTTGCGCGTTTTATCGACGTGAAACAGTCCCACTTGTTTAAGGCATATAGCAGTATATTTTAGTGTAGATTATTATTGAAACAATTTGCCCATAAAATGGTGTAATTTAAACACACTTCTTGTATTAATTCTTTTCACTGAATATCATGAACGCGACTGAACCCGGGCGAGCGGAGCGAGCGAGGGGGAAGGGGAGGGTGTGGGAGGGGGGTGTCCCCCCTCCCACGGTAAGAACTTTTTGCATTTTGATGTTGCAAATGGTGCAATTTGATGCATGTTTTTGCGCGTTTTATCGACGTGAAACAGTCCCACTTGTTTAAGGTAGCAGTATATTTTAGTGTAGATTATTATGAAACAATTTGCCCATAAAATGGTGTAATTTAAACACACTTCTTGTATTAATTCTTTTCACTGAATATCATGAACGCGACTGAACCCGGGCGAGCGGAGCGAGCGACGGGGAAGGGGAGGGTGTGGGAGGGGGGTGTCCCCCCTCCCACGGTAAGAACTTTTTGCATTTTGATGTTGTGAATGATGCAATTTGATGCATGTTTTTTGCGCGTTTTATCGACGTGAAACAGTCCCACATGTTTATGGTAGCAGTTTATTTTAGTGTAGATTATTATTGAACAATTTGCCTATAAAATGGTATAATTTAGATACACTTCTTGTATTAATTCGTTTCACTGAATATCATGAACGCGACTGAACCCGAGCGAGCAGAGCGAGCGGTGGGGTAGGGGAGGGTGTGGGAGGGGGGATGTCCCCCCTCCCACGGTAAGAACTTTTTGCATTTTGTTGTTGCAAATGGTGCAATTTGATGCATGTTTTTGCGCGTTTTATCGACGTGAAACAGTCCCACTTGTTTAAGGTATATAGCAGTATATTTTAGTGTAGATTATTATTGAAGAATTTGCCTATAAAATGGTGTAATTTAAACACACTTCTTGTATTAAGTCTTTTCACTGAATATCATGAACGCGACTGAACCCGGGCGAGCGGAGCGAGCGAGGGGGAGGGGAGGATGTGGGAGGGGGGTGTCCCCCCTCCCACGACGGTAAGAACTTTTTGCATTTTGATATTGCAAATGGTGCAATTTGATGCATGTTTTTGCTCGTTTTATCGACGTGAAACAGTCCCACTTGTTTAAAGTAGCAGTATATTTTAGTGTAGATTATCATGAAACAATTTGCCTTTAAAATGGTGAAATCTAAATGCACTTCTTGTATTAATTCTTTTCACTGAATATCATGAACGCGACTGAACCCGAGCGAGCGGAGCGAGCGAGGGGGGAGGGGAGGGTGTGGGAGGGGGGTGTCCCCCCTCCGACGGTGAGAACTTTTTGCATTTTGACGTTGCAAATGGTGCAATTTGATGCATGTTTTTGCGTGTTTCAACGAGTTGAAACAGTCCCACTTGTTTAAGGTTGCAGTATATCTTAGTGTAGATTATTATTGAACAATTTGCCTATAAAATGGTATAATTTAAATACACTAGTCTTCTTGTATTAATTCTTACACTGAATATCATGAACGCTGTCTGTTCAGCAATCAAGCAGAAAAAGCATGCACACGAGGGTGTAGATAGGGGCATATCCCCTGCCACACGAAGGTGATTTTGCGTTTTCAGACCTGAAATTCAGCGATCTGGTGCAAAGTTTTGGTGCAATACTTTTTCATCGAAGTGTTAAAATCACGGAATTTAGCTCTTATTCCAAATGAGCACCATCTGTGTGTATGTATAAAGTCTAGTGAGGTAGAGCTTAGGGGAAGGGGGATTCCCCCTCCCGCTCGCGGAGCTTATTGCGTTTTTATAATTGAAATAAAGCGATCTGGGTATAGCCACAGTCTACTTCTATGCATGGCGGGGGGGGGGGGCGAGCAGGGAGAAGGCGTTGGCGAGTGTTATCTCCACCCTTCCCTTCCGATGGAGCTTTTGCCTTTTTAAGGTTGAAATTGAGATATCTCGTATACGCATATTTGATGGAATCAACATTTGGGAAATCACACACACAAAAAAAAAAAAAAAAAAAATGGGGGGGGGGGGCTGAGGGAGGAAAGGGTCGATTAAAAGGGGAAATTCCCCTTATACATGAAGGAACCTTGAGTTTTCGGAATATAAGTGATAAGTCTTGTGCACTCAGAATTATTCATAATTTTTTGTAAATCTAAAAAGTGTACTTAGCTAGGGAAAGAGGCACAGAGGGGGAGGGTTTGGGAGGGGGATACCCCCTCCCAAGCACGAGAGATTTTGCATATTTTGAATTGAAATTCAACGATCTGGTGCACACTTTGAGTGAAATATTCCAAAAAAAAAATATCTTATTTGATGAAAGGTTGCAAAGGAGACCCGCTTCATGTGCATGCATACAGTATACACGCATTTTTTTTTTCCGCCTCCCAAATCCCCGGTCCAAATCTTAGGGGGTGCGACCGCCCCCATCGCCCCCCCCCCCCCCGGCTACGCCAGTGTCTACCTGCACAGTTCGGTTTCACATTCTCTCCTCCCTCTGCAACGAGGGCTTTACAAACATTGGAAATCTTTGGTATCTTGGCGGAGGGATATGAAGCAGTCTGGATCTGTGACGTCATTACTTGATGGGTTGCATGTCCATTACTGCGGAAGAGCTGTATTGCTGATCATGTACGTGCCAAGAGAGGGAACGAGAAATGAAAAGTAAACATTGAATGTACGCTGTATGGTTCTATTTACAGATCACTAATCAAACTAGAGAAGCGCTCTGAGAGCGCAGACCTCCGCCAAGCATGCAAATCATTTTTACCACTGATCTTGTTCTTCCGTAGAGATATCAGTAATTTCCACCCGTACGTACTGCATTGCTAGCCTTTGTTACGTCATAAACCCTCAGCTGCACGGCGCGCCTCACCCCAGCAGCAGACAGTGCGCGCAGGCAAACCTCAAATATGCGCGGCCTGAACTCCCAAGTTCATTGACCCTACCTGCCAAAATGTCAAAAATCCTTCATAAATTCCCCCAAAATTCTCGGATCACTGCCAAAAGTTAATCGTTTGGTACTTGTGTCATTCTCAACCTTTCCTGCAAGTTTCATCCCAATCCGTTCACTACTTTTTGAGTTATTTTGCACACAGACAAACTAACTAACTAACTAGAAAAGCACTCTGAGAGCGCAGACCTCGGCCAATAACGAACTAACGAACAAACCAACGGTGACGAAAACATAACCTCCTCCCTTGGCGGAGGTAACTAACGAACTAACTAACGAACAAACCAAAGGTAACGAAAACATAACCTCCTCCCATGGCGGAGGTAATTATGGTTACAGACAAAGTGAACCATGAGCCTTAGGTAAACAGTTAAAGCAAAAGTAAACAGACAAAATGTTGATAAAGGTCTCGTGAACTCGTCTGATTGAACACACGCATAATATAGGGCTCGACATTATTGATGACCCGGGGTCATTAAAAATTGGTGTCGGGCCACCAAATTTATCTCTTTGTATCCCGATAGGGCAACTAAGATTTAAAATGGTTCGCTATGTTTCGGGTTATTTCAGGTCACAACATTACTTTTTTCGGGCCACCAAAATTTCAAATTTAAAGTTTTTAGTGGCCCGAACGGCCAGCAGTGAAAAAAAAGTTCATTCATTCATTCATTTCATTTTATTCTGTTTCCAGTGCAAAGTGTACATATACGCATACATAATAACACAATATCAATATTATGTAGTATCGAAGAAAACGTCGAACCCTGCCTAATATTGTGTATAAAGTACCCCAACATTTAGTGTTTCATATTCTTATTCTGAATATTGTTAAAAGGGATGGAATAGTTTTGGTGCAGAAGAGGAATGGCCTTTTAACTTTTAGCTAGATGTCAAGAAATCACTCATAAAATCAAGTACAGAGCATATCATTCTAAGAGGAATTCAAAGTATATTTGAGTAAGTTTTTGGAATCGTTGAGACATCCAAAAACAAAATAAAACAAAGAGATCATAATAAAAGGTGGGTCCCACCCTTTATTATGATCACTCTGTTTTGAATATCTCAGCCGTTTCCACACCAATTTTCATCAAATAAATGTTGAACTCTTCTTGGAATCACATGCTCTTTCATATTTCATAAGAGGTTTCTCGTTATCTCATCAAAGAATGTTAGAAAGCGAAACCTGAAGCTAGGTCTCAAGCAAAACTATACGATCCCTTGAAGAGTGAAATCTGAAATGAGTTCATAGCCATTTTCAAACGTTCGATTTTCTTTCCGATATCTTTGATTGGCTGACTTCAACTCTGAATCTGTATTTATATAATTTCATGTATTATTCTACAAAGGGCATCAAATTTGCATCAGGCCTTTGGCTTTCTCTGTGAACTCCCCCTTACATTTTACGTTGTACATATTTCCGTTTTTCTTTGAATAATTATCAATCACTTGGATTGAATTGATTTGAATTGAACTGAATATCCATTGTGGGGTTTTCAAGAAAATGAGAACGCGAAAGGTTCATGCCTAGTTTGATACGGATCGAGTTATCTACCAGTGGTACGTATTTGTACAATGCCGGCCCGACAGCCTTTGTACATTTCCCGTCAAAAATGAACGTTTGTAATACATTTTACGTCGATGCCATTTTTTGAGATTTGTACATTTCCCGGCATTTGTACAAATCCCGGCTCCACAGACCTACACCACTTGTCTGAGCAGGCTGTACACTTAACCTTCTACATTGTTATAAAGTGCAAACGCGCACGAACGCTGCTGTACAGAACCTGATAATACAATTCGACAAACAATCTGGTGCGTATAATACAGGAATGAATATTGAGATCCAGAGCGGAAAGTAAATATAGTCGAGTCATGATGCCCTATGGACCGACATTGACTGACCTATTTGCCCAGGGTCGCCTTGCCTGCATATGAATGGTCCGCTTGAGCATGTAACTCAAAACCTTGCAAGTCGTATATAGTCAGTGTGTTAACATAGGCAGCACTCGACGATGGAAAACTGATTATCATAATATATCAGTCATTGCGCTGTACTGGCCTGCTGGTGTTAGCTCAATCTGGCAAGTGACAGTGCTCCGTTAATATCTTTGCGTTGCATTATACTTCATGATTGCTTCTCGCTTATTCTTCGCTTTTCTTCGTTTGATACATGGAATATATTAATAATCTTTGGTAGAGAAATCATAAGGGTAAAGTTAAAAACAAACCTTTCACACCCTTACAAAGTGCTGTGGTACCACAGGATCAGTACTACATGATATACCACAGGAATATTCCTGTGGTATTTGGGGACATTACCACAGGACAGTTACCACAGGATCACCACACACTTTATAGGGTTCTAACTCAGAATTACCACACAATATAACTGCAGAAATACCACAGGAAATACCATACCATAAATGCGTCAGTAGTATCACTTAACATGCACCCAGCTTGAAAACTTTTTACAAATCAAAATAATGAAATCAGTCGGATTGAACTGCAATCAACTACTAGTACATTGATTTAATCAACAAGAAATACACACACACAAAAAAGTAATTGTAGCTCATGAAATAAGCAAATACTACTAGTCGCTGATTCAATTCTGTAGCTCCTCAACTGCATAATTATCAATCTCTATTTCCTATTCCCTCCCTCTCCTTTTTCTCTCATTTTTCGATGTGTTTCATCGTCTTTGCTCATCAGTCCATAAACCTCCTACTATCAAAAGACAAGAAAGGCGAGAAAGATGCCGTCCTACTAGTTGTCTATTTCAACTCGCGAGGTCGAGTGGAAATCGCCCGGCTCCTGTTCGTCCTGAAGGGCGTCGAGTTCGACGATGTGCGCTTGGAATCACTCGCCGCGTTTGCCGAATCCGACTACAGAAAGAGTGAGTGTCCTTTGAGTGGTCGAACGACTTTGGTGGATTGAGAGGAGGGCTGGGTGTGTGTGTGTGTGGAGGGGGGGGGGGGGTAAAACAACATACGGAAAGACTTCCATATGCACCACCGTCTTAAAATTAATCTGTTATTGTACAGTCTAACTCGGAAACCAACCCAAGCCCTAACCCCAATCCTTTCTCTGAACCTGTGTAAGACTCCGGAGTCCGTGCATGTTACTTGTTACACAGACTGTCTAATGGGATACATGGTCCGCGTACCCTGAGATTGTAATCAGGCTTTAGATATTAAAAGATTACACTCACAATGTTTGTTTATCTTGAAAAAAAAAATAAAAAAATGAAAAATACGGGCATATAAACGAACCTTCAGAACTAAGAGACTTATTTCTTTTTCGGATTAACGAATCTTCGGATTAATGAACTATACACACCTCGCCCTCCATCTCTGCAAAGTGGATTCGATCAGACAGTCCCGTGTTTCCTCGTCAAAGGACAAGTTCAACTTCATAGACATGTGGGTTGAGTGAATGCAGCAATATTAGTAGAGGCACATCAGTGAGAGTTTGAGGAAAATCGGACAAACCGTTCAAAAGTTATGAATATTTGAAGTTTCTACTCAGTCAAGACTGGATGAGAAGACTACTATAGCTTGTGATGTCACATGTGTACAACGATGTAAAGAAAGAATAAAGAAAATTCAACATATTTTCACTTTTCTCGCATAACAAATGAACACTTGACTTCTCTCTTTCAGAAGGCAGGGGGAATAATATTACCCTTGATATATGTCAGTAACAAGTCGAAGAAATGTGCACTTTATTCAAAAAGTGAAGTTTTGTGAAATTCTCTTTATATTTTCTTTATATCTTTGTACGCATATGACATCATACACTGTAGTAGTCTTCTCATCCAGCAGTGACTGCCCAGATACTTTAAAAATTCATACTTTTGAACGGATTGTCCGATTTTCCCCAAACTTTCACTGATGTGTTCTACTAATATTGCTGCATTCACTCAATCCATAGTATATGAAGGTGGACTTGTCCTTTAATTCTAAAACCTGTCTTATTCTACCATCGTGCTACCACCATGGAAACCTTCAAAGATTTTATGAGTACCTGTTGTTCTTGTTCTTGTTATTCTTGCCAGGAACTGTCTGGTCTTTGCATTAGCCTGCCATCTGTAGCTAAACCGGTGAATGGAGGCCTAATTGAACACAAAATGTTTCCAATTCATTCAAGAGTCGACCCTTCGTTTCATTTTGAAAACCAAGCCAGCTGTTTATTCTCATCCTTTACATACAACCAACATTATTTTGTCTCGACACATCAGAATGGATGCTAAAAATGTCAGATGTTGCAAGGTTGGGCGTGCTAATGCAAGCTTTCAGATGTCCTGAAATACTTATTAAAAATGTGCATAATCTTGCATATCATTAAGGTTGAGTGATACGATGGTCAGTTTTTGTCTCACAATCTACACGCCGACAGAATCCCCGCTAGGCCAGTTACCAATTCTGGAGGTTGAGGGCCAACCAATCCTGCCGCAGAGCAGGGCTATTCAGCGCTACCTCGCCCGAGAATTTGGTGAGATACACCTCTGAGGTGTTTTAGTTGTTTCTTTGTATGTTTCCTTTGTTTTTTAAATTGTTGCTTGTCTACATTACCTCTACAAATCTGCCCCTAATCAATCGTGAGTCTTGTGTGAAAGCGTGATCCACAAATGAATGCACAGCAGTGCGTGTTCTAATGGAAAAAAGTGTGTGTGTGTGTGTGTGTGTGTAAATGTATGCAAAAGTTTACTCACTCCTTGTTCATTAAATATCCATTATTTGACTAATTTATTCGTTCGTTCGTTGTTGGTTGGTCGTCCACAGCTTGTCCACAGCTTGTATCCGCGTGCGACAACAAGGGCGATGGTTGCTGGACAAAAAGCAGCCTCTTCCCACCAACAACTCAACAACAACTCAATCCTGCAACAGGTGGCGACTTCTTGATATTTATATAGGGCCTACGCCTGTTTACTATCAGCAACTTATTCGAGAACGAAATGAAACTTCGCTATTTCAGAATTTCCGTAATATTCAATCGATTTTGATCAGACTTTTCATTGCTGTGCTTGCAAAATCTTACTTTTTAAACGGTGCTGTGTCGTTATTAATTGCATTGCAGGTCTCTATGGCAGCAACAACAAGGATGCAACTCTCATCGACATGGTGGCCGAGACATGCGACGAGTTTCACGAAGCAAGGTATAGGTTCCTCTTCTACGAGCCCGACGAGGCGAAGAAGGTATCACAGAGCTCTGTGGACATCACGATATTCATACATCTTATCACGCATCAAGCATATCGCTCTGCGGCACCTATTTCGAACTGGTATTGATATACCATGATTCTTAATATCTTTGCTCAAAATTTCATTTTCCCTCTTTCATTCTTTTTTCTCCCTACAATATTTATCATGACTTATGTTTTAATGCTTAGTTTTCGTTTATCCCTGAAAACTACACCAATTTGGATGCCTTATTGAACTGTTTATTCATATGAAGAGATTACCTAGCTGTTTTGCCATGAATCTTTAACTAAAACAAATCACTTAACCGTTGATTACTCTAGTAAAATGCATTGCAAAAACACAGACCTTGCATTCCCCTACTCCAATTCAAACAAAAGTCCCTGACCACAAGTTTTCGACATTTTATGATATGACACGGTATTAGAATGCCTTAGTTTCAATGTTACAAAAGAAAATAAAATAAAGATAACTGACGTTTATGAAGATGAATTTCCGATGGTACTCCACTCTCGAGCATTTCAAGTTCCGTTTCTTGAAGAATATTTTTTATGAATTTTGATAAAAAACCAAATATTCCTTCAAGTTGTTGCCAAGAAGTGGCGAGGCAATTGATATCATCCGTGCTTCCCTAAATCTGTGAAAATTTTGTCCATGTTTTTTCTTGATTTCATGGTACTGTCGTATGACAAATTATCATAACGTTTCCATCTAGAACGGATGATATGAGTGAAATTGATAAAAACATTCATAACTTTTAACGGTATGTTTGATTTTCCTCAACCTTTCACTGAATGGTTCAGCATTTTTTCTGTATTTACATTTTAAGCCACACGCTCTTCTGCAGCTAAAAAACAAAACAAAACCGAAACAATATGAAATAAAACAAAAATCAAGCAAACAAAAACAAAGAACAACCAACCAACAACCTTCCACAGAATTTTGAGAAGAAAAGGATTGTGTAAACCTTGGGAATATTAAATACCTTGAAATGATTTAGAAATTATCATTGTTTCCACTCCACCACCCCTAGGCCGAGTTGAAGAAGAAATTCGTCGAAGAGACCACTTCTCGGATCCTTTCATTCCTGGAGAAGATGCTGGGTTCCACCGACTACTTCGCCGGAGACAAGGTAACAAACTTACTCAAAATTACTCATCATCAGCTCCTAAAAGAGATACCAACGATATTAAACTCCGAAGAATCGTTGATCCGAGAACGAAAAAAAAGTCGTTATTTCGAATGTTCACTAGTACAAGATTGAAATAAGCTTTAAAACAAAAAACAAATGGAAAGAAGGTGCGTACTGTAACGGGCTTTTGGAAACACGAACCTTATTTCACTTCCCGATTAACGAACCTCCGGATTTTTCAGGTTAACGTATCTTCGGAATAGCGAACTTTACTTCATTATCGGCGATCCAAACCTTCCGAATAACGTATACTCCAAATAACTAAGTGTAACAAGATATTAGTGGTATTTGATATATCTAAAACATTTAACACACTTGATATTGACACAAGCCTGATTTCAACCATACCTGCCCGTCATTTAATAATGTAGCTTATGTTTCTAAACTGGTCTGTTGTGACAAAGAAACGAAAATATGTTGTAAAAGATGTGAATTACTTTGAAAAGTGACATCCTGTATATTGTTCAATGCTTGTCTTGATTCTAGGCGATGATATTAAGTTGGTCCCATGTCCAGGGACCTACATTGCATTTCAGAGGTGACATTATCATCCACTCTTGGTATTAGTACTTGCAATATAATAGTCATTTCCACTGAAAACCATACCGTTATGATGATGATAAATAATGATCTTGCATAGTTATGTCCGCGATCGATCGGGTAATAATTGCTTGTCAACCGACTATATAGTCCATTTTCCCTCTTCATTTCGATATTACTTTGACCTCGCATCTGCAGCCATCCTATATACGCTGATGTCAACGTCTTCAACCTCATCGACGTCGGGATGGACAATCTTGGAGAAGACATCTTCTCTAAATATTCCAAACTCCTGGAGCTGAAACAGCGCGTCTCAGAAATCCCCAACAGAAAGGCCTATCTGGACAACGACGCAAATGCCAAAACTGACCATCTCCTTGCCAGCTTGCCTTGCGTTGTAGCAGATTCCACAAAGGGGAACTTCTGTAACCGTTTTCAAATTTATGCCATATAATGATGGCCCGAGGCCCCGAGCAATGACGGAGATATGACGTTTAGCATTCAGATTCGCGTAGTACAGTACTGTCATGTCCATCTTCGTTTAGATTCGCAGCAATATTTAGATGTAAACGAGAAATATGAATAACATGACAGATTATAGTTATAATGATACATATTTAAAACTATGTGCAGAATTTTATGGAGTTGTACTGTTGGAAAATTTATCATTGATTGACGTAGACTATCCCAGGTCATGAGACAGCAGAAGCAAGGGCAAGATTTGGGTTTGCACTCTTATTAGCAAAAAAATGTTGCTGAGAACGTCTGTACAAGAAAATTGACGAGGGAGAAGTATTGTTCACACCTATCAACATTGGAACGATACAGGAAGTTAACGAGCGACCTCTATCCTGATGTGCAACCTGACAAAGAGGGCGGACTCTGAAATAGTAATGTCATTATGGCGTGTTTGACGACATCGCGAAAATGAATCTCATTGAGAAGATTTTGTACACAAATAACTATGAAAAGAGAAGAAACTTCAATATCCCATGGGACCAACAACAACACGTAAAAAAAAAAATGGAGAGAGCAAATTATGTAAATTATATCCTGTTTCACAGACTTGATAAATCGGCCCAGCACCTTCTTCATTTTTCCGCGGCCCACGTTATTTAGGCCTGGTGAGAGCCAGGTAAGCCTTTGTTGATGAAAACAAAAATGATAATGTGCATACAAACTTCTTTCGAATGTTTATATTCATTTCAGAATGAACTCAAAGAAGCACGTGGCCAGGTTCCTCTCGATGGCACGGAGGATAATGTTTGCCTGTAGCAAAATATAATCTTGGTAATATGCCAAGGGAATGACGTAGTCTTTATAGAATCTGAAGACCTTTTCAATCGTTATATTAGTGTGTTTTCTTTACATTGTTCTCCTTCTGGACAATTTCAAATTGCTGTCGAGTTCCAAGCCACACAAGACAGCGCATGCAATTGACCAAAAACTTGCCAGAATCACATCTTATGAAGGGATTTTCTGATGTACTCAATTTTTACCTATTTTTCAGTATTTTCAGTATTTTCTGTTCTTCCATTTTTAATTGGCTGAATATACATTAGGGGAACATTTTCAACTGTCAATGCAAAGCATTATTCACGAAGCCTTGACCATTCCCATTTCGTCTCTTAAAAGAAGAACCCCGGATGATTTTCAGACTCTTACATTTGAAAATCTATAAATTGGTTATACTATAAGTACAGAGTGACCTAGTCATTTTGGTGTCTCTTAGTTGTCAAACCACCACTTCAGATCAACATGTGTCCTTTAAACGGATTGAAATTTCATCCCATTCCAGGGGTCCACTTCGGTTCCAACTCCCTCCTGCCTCTCCAGCAAAGGATTTGCAAACATGAATGACAATAATATTGTTGGAAACCTTTGGTACTTTGGCAGAGGGCCAGCAGTTTGGATTAGTGATGTCACTTATTGATTGGTTGCACGTCCACTATTCCGGAAGGATTTTATTGCTGATTGTGAACATGACTAAAGAGAGGATAAGAATGATGTGAAAAAAACCCCAACAACAACATTGCATGTTGGATATGTAGTTCTATTTGCAGGGCATGCACTTATGAAATGTAACAGACAAAGTAAACCAGAAGCTTACACAAACAGCAAAATCGTAAGAGTTTGTTCGCAAAAACCGATAAGTCCATTTCTAAAGATTTTGAAGTACGGTCTCTGTCATAAACTACAAAATAATACCTTTTAAATGATATATTGGTCACTACATATAAAGGTAAATTTTTGAAGTTATGGTCAAAAGAAGCAAAATTTTTCTTATTATTCTCTTTATTTTTCTTGACCTTTAATCGCAAATATCTCCATTTGGCAAATATGGACTTATCGGTTTTTGCGAACAAACTCTTTTACCTGTCAACGGCGTTCGCAGACAAAAGTGTAGATAAATGTCTCGTGAACTCCTCTGACGTGTCTGATCGAATACAATGTCTCCCCAAAAGTTAGTGTTTCGTGTTCTTATTCTGTATATTGTTTAAAAGTAAAATGTAATGTGAACTTTATATGCATTTATTTCAACGTAAAGAATAAAAATGATTATGTCCGATTTCCTGTCCGATATCTTTATACCTGTCGTGTGAACACGCCCATTCAGTTCGATAAAAGAAGAATAAAACAAAAACAAAGGAAGTGACAAGCATGATGAAAATTATCATTTTCACTCGAATCATCCTTAGCTCCAATCAAAAGTACATTATTTGTTCAAATTTATTTGTATTGTGCGACGGATATGTTTTGTGTGTCACTCCTGCACACACCTAGCTCCCGTTGTAGCGCTTGGCTGGGTCAGCTGGGCTGGGCTAGCTTCGCTCGCCCTTATTCGCTCTTCCCTAGACACACTAAGAAAAGTAGTAGGTTCAACTTTGTACCTAAAAGATCATGCAGGCCGATGTCATACGGCAAGCACCTTTACTGGTGCGAGTTTGCACCTTTCAGACCGGAGAGGTGCAAAGCTGCACCTTCAGTGGTTCACCCATTGTGACACTGGTCTAAAAGGTGCAAAGTTGAACCTATTTTTCTTAAAGCGTACAGCGAGAGGGCCTTGTCAAAAGGCTAGCTCTGCATGGGTGCTGTTCGTTTTTCCGAAGGTTTGTTATTCCGAAGGTTCGTTAATCCGAAACACACAAATTCCCTATACCTAGAGGTCCGTTAATCCGAAAATGAAAAAGGGTTCGTTAATCCGAAAATTTGTGGCGTTATTCCGAAGGTTCGTTATTCCGAAGATTTGTTCATCCGAAAATTAAATTTGGAAAAACGAACCTTCGGAATAACGAGCTGTAACCGCTCTGCATTAGCACCCGCTGTGTCACTGATGATAGGTCTACAATGGAGGGAGGATAACACACTCGTAGCAGCGGAGTACTTACACACTCTAATGCATTCGTCCATGTGTCACAGACTCTTCTTCGATATAGAGACTCAGTATGGTCTGTCATTGCTGACACGCCCTTTTAACAGATTTCCCCAATCCCATATCGTCCAATCAGAGGAGCAAATGACTGTGACCACACCCCTTTGACAAAATCCGTTGTCTTAATTGGTCCTTCGAAACAAGCAGTTTCCCTAATTTTCCATCACATGACCGAACTATGGGTGTGGTTGGCATTCCTAGTCAAATGAAACCTTCCAAAATGCCGGATCTCAAGCAAAATAATGACATAGTATACTTGCTGCTATTTGAGGCAAACGAGGACGTACAAAACAACAGGAGCGACCACAATATAAAACAAACTCCCAAACAAACAAACAAACAAAGATACTCAGTATGTGTTTCCTCCCCTGGGAATGATCTGAAGCCTCACATTCTTCTCTCTTCTGTAACTTAAAAAGAATCACAGCTCCGCATTCTAGGTGCCTTTAGAAAACGAGAGTAAAGCTAATTAAGCAAGTAGAAGTTGAAATCCTACACAAATCAAGAATGTACACATCAACATTTCATGCGTTTGGAATAATCTAGAGTGATATTAGGCACCAGTTCAATATGCGTATAATATGTGGAGATGAAACATATTGATTGTCATTATATACCTCACTTATACTCTTCGATTGGCTTTAGAAAGAATTGCCGAATATCTACTGTAGAAGAATATGTTGTCATGGTAGTGAAAGAAATAACTTTTCATTTTTTTTTTATGTATTGAAAAACAAACGATTCGAATTCAGTCAAGATTCTTCTGTTAGCAATTTAGAGGCTTGCCAAGTGATGACGTTAATATTAAATTTTCTTGTAATTCGCCTATGTGGCTGTGATCGACATCACTGATCTTGAAAACGTGAAATTTGAAATTCACTAATTTTTCGTAATAATGCTTGTTTGATTGTATTTTAAAACGGATTTTCCTTGAACATTTTTAAAGCAGGACTGCGAGAAAACACCTTATTTGCGGAATGTCCCTCAACAATTCCCTTCCTCCTCGCCTTTTTGTCTTGTTTTGTTAAGTTTCATTTTCGAGTGAATGCAACCATCGACAGCTCTGGACGAAACTCCCTTCGCTGTTTATGGAAGTCACTCTGAACAACGACACATGTATGGGTTCTAAGGCATTCCAATTGAATGTTTAGCATTCCTCTACGGCTTAAAGTCATGCTCGATGCCATTATAGCCCGAGACTACATTTGGAGATGAAGAAATAGTTTCACAGTCATCAGATTGCAAGCTATAATTCACAGTAACATTTTGAATGAAATACTAGGTTTTGTTAAGAAAAGTGTCAAGATATACACCGTGTATTTCGTTTGTCCTTGTCATGTTCATATCAAAAAGAAATGAAAATCAGCTCCTCGTAAGAATGTAATATTTTTCCATGATGCCCTCATCATACTCACATTATTTGCGTATCTTTGTTTAGTAATCAATTAGTAATGATTAGTAAAGAATGATAGGGTGCATTTCTATACAGCAGCTGTTTATTTGTACTTGAAGGGCATATTTCTGTGTAATAATGTACTATTTGACATTGTGTCTATTTTATTATCATTATATAGTTACTAGTTTGGTATTGACATATTAGTAGCTGATTCGAGGTACATGCACTGGTCGGGGAGGAAGGCTTCGAGCCTCGGTGATTAAGTTTGCCTTTTCCTCCCATGGCATAACCGGCGGTATGCACCCAGAATCACCACATTCTGTATATCATGTTATATGAATTTCTATTTGTACTTTATGTTGAAATGCTAAATAAATTAAATGTAATGATAAAAGTTGCATGCTATATGCATAAAACTGTATAACTGCGCTGCAATATGATACTCCTATATCTGTTTGTTTTCTCATTGAAATCACAAATGACATAAATACAATTTCATAAAAATCAACGTATTTCAATTTACACAATGTTACAATAATTTATACTATATATATATATATATATATATATATATATATATATATATCTTATCTTTATAAAAAACAAAGGGCATGTTGACATTTATACTATATATATATATATATATATATATATATATATATATATGTCTTATATTGAAAGAAATTGGACTGAGGCGGGACGTTGCCAATTTCTTTCAATATATATGCAACCAACAATGAGGCACCGCGCACGTTCGGGACCAAGGGAACTATCTTCCACACTATATATATATGTATACATACACACATATTCCTTTATCTTTATATATATAAATATATAAAGATGAAGGAAAGAGAAACTAGCAAACAGCAGCTGTATACTGAAGTGCTTGGGTATGTCAATTCCTTCGACAAGGGCATTTGCATGAGTGAACATTGCCCGATTTCAACGTCTTTGAAATCATGATCTTTCATGGGTAGAGACGCCTTATGAATATATCATCTATTTACAGAAGGGTAATAATCACCAACCTGCCTGGGGACCTTCAGAGAGGATAAAAGCGAGAGAGAGGCATAGAACAGAGAGGTACAGAATAGAAATCTAAAGTAATCAGCTTAAAACACCAGAGAAGCTTGAAAAAAACCCGATTCGCTTTGGATATATAACCTCTAATTTAGCTCGTCCAATAACGTATTATTAAGAGAATACCAGAACTTTGGAAGTGCACGTAAAATGCCGTGTTCCCTTATAGCAGGGAGGTGGGAACACCACCCCCCTTCTTATCGTAGCCTTTGATCTTCAAGATGGAACTCTCAAAAAACTCCTCAGTAAACGAGAATGAGAGGTGGTTCTGAAGGTCAATAAGGAGAATGGTATCCCCCTTTATACCCTCTTGATGTCAAATATTGCAATCGCATTCAGTTTGGTTGAAGAAGCGCCAGTAAGAAAACATAATCGAAATTCAGACAGGCTGTTAAGTTTTCTAATGCTGTGCAGAGTGCCACCTGAGCTTCCGTGTTTACTCTATTAGTGACTTACAATATTCATACACGAGCGGCATTCTCTGTTAGCGATGTTATTATGCGAATATCAGAAACTTTAGGGCCTAAGGTATACCTAAGATATAATGGAGATTGGTACGATAATGCACTACTTTCAGCAACGTTGCTGTGTCATGTTTTATTTGTTTCGCTCTCCTGTAGTTCTACCACCCGATAAGGAGAGAAAGCATTACAGCGGAACAACAGATGTCTGTCGTCTATAGCGTTAACACCAAACTGTTGGCCGGCCAGATCCTCGGTATAACAACAGCAATTTTCTTGATGTAAACGAGGTCATCTTAGTCACAGAACGGCGTCGTTGCAATCCTCATTGTAAATACAACAGTGCCGCGTACAAACAGCGAGACGGTCAAAATTCATATCATTTCACACACACACACACACACAAACACACACACACACACAAAGTCAGAAACACAAGTATGATTGCAAAGTGTCTTTAATATTCAAATCAACACGTGAAATATGAAATGATTTGCAACAAATTTTTAACAAAGTCATCTATGCAAAATCAATTAACATTGTATTCTAACGTGCAATTAGTATGAATTGTGCAGGCTGTGATTTGCAGGGGCTGCTAAAAGCTGACATAACAAAGATTACATAACTACTGAACAGACGCGTGGTAGCTACGCAAACATGGCAGCCTTTTCCGTGGCGTCACAATAAAAGCCCAGCCCAAGGTAAACTCTTCTTTGTGTTAGCTCAGAATTTTTTCCGTTGAAGTGCTAAGCTTTGGGATTTGTGAATACTACACTCACATTCAGAGTGTCGGGAGACTGTAAAAGTTGGCCAGAGTGTATAACTATGACAAAAACCCTACAACTTGAAACTGACATAATAATTATGTTAAGGATAGTAATTATCAATTCCCCCTGCTTTCTGAAAGCGGTTAGTCAAATGCTCTTTCATTATGCTAGAAAAGTTAAATCATGTCTAATTTTCTTTATATTTTCTTTATAATTGGAGCCCACACATGATGCCATAAACTCAAGTAGTCTCCTCATCCAGCGGTTTCAACACAAAACTTTAAAAATTCATGACTTTTGCATCGATTGTCCGATTTCCTCAAACTTTCACTGATTATTTTCTACTAATGTTGCTGCTTTCATTCAGTCCACATTTCTCTTTGGGTTTTGTTTCCTTTAACGTTTGTCTTTAAGTACGCCAGCGGCGTTACGGCGAGACTAACATCTCTTCAAGATGTCAGGACTAACGTGTGGCTTCTTTTTAACATTTTTATACCTGCACATATTGTGTATATATGAATGCTTGTTATTTTCCAATTTTTATCTGAAGAATGATATAAAACGAATGAATGAATGAATGAATGAATGAATGAATGAATGAATGAATGAAAAATGAATTCAATTCTTTCCAGTATCATAGATTATTATACAGACTGATGTCCACTTATAAAAGCGAGTCCCTATTTGAAACTTGAAGCCTTCAGTTTGTACACCCGCGCCATCGCCAGTTTCTGCCCATTCCATTCTACGCTCGGATGGACAGTGTCCTACACTACTTTTTGCTTTGAGCAGGTTGTGCAGTTTACCATCAACATTGTTATACTGTGCAAACGCCTTACGTTTGGTGTACAGATAGATATTACCATTCGACAAACAATCTTGGTGCGTGTAAAACAAAAATAAATACACGGAGAGCGGCAAGGAAAAATAGCTCCGTCATGATGGCCTATGCACCGACCTATTTGTCCAGGGTCGCCTTGCTTGCATATGAATGGTTCGCTTGAGCACGTTGAAACCCTAGAAGGGGTAGAGTCAGCGTATTATGGTAGGCATCGCGTCTCGTCTTCTCAGGTAGACCCTCCTATATGGTAAAGGTTTGGCTCGCTGGCGGAACACTGTTGTACCAGTCACTGCGCTGTACGGGCCTCCTGCTGTTCGTCCAATCTGGTAAGTGACAGTGGTTCTTTCGTTTTTGAGAAAACTCGCTGTCTTGCAATATGCTTTATGATTGCTTTTGCGTACCCTTCTTTCTGTGTTTGAGACATGAAAAGTGATTATAATCTTTGTAGAGAATTCATAAGGGTAAAGGTAAAAAAAAAAGAAGCTTTTAAATGAAATGTTTCACCACGCCCAAAGCTGCATCCGTGGGACGTTGAATCAGTATAGGGTAATTATGCGTAGGTTGCTAGGAGATAGAAATGGGCGTGTGAATAACATCAGAGCTACACCGCGTATATTTAGATGGTGCATATTAGCTCAATGAGCAAATGAAATTAAAGTGGCTGATTTAATTACATTTTTGTTTTCTTATCAATCTCCCCTTCCCTCCCTTTCCCTCCCTTTTCCCCCTTTCCTCTTTCTCTTCTTTTTTTTCAGACCATAAATCTCCTCCTATCTTCTAGAAAAGACGAGAAACGTGAGAAAGATGCCGTCCTACAGATTGGTTTATTTCGACGCGCGAGGTCGAGTGGAGATCGCCCGGCTCCTCTTCGCCCTAAAAGGCGTCGAGTTCGACGATGTGCGCTATGAATTCACCGCCTTTGCTGAATCCGAAGACAAGAAGAGTGAGTGTCCTTCCAACGACGTTATTGGCGGATTGAGATAGAGTGAGGGGGGGGGGTGATAGAACAACACAAAGAAATAGTGCCATATCCCCACCCCCCCCCCAAAAAAAAAAAAAAAAATGATTTGTTATTGTGCAGTCTAACCCGGAAACCAAGCCAAGTCCTAACCCTCATCCTTTCTCTGTACCTGTAGGACACCGGAGTCAGTGTAACCCCAGGACACTATGTGGTCCGCGTACCGTGAGATTATTTGTGAACAGATTCTGAATACTAAAAGGATCACACACACACACACACACACACACACACACACACACACACACATACAGACGTATGACGTAATACTATGATTTATTATTAGTTATATCATTTCAAGTCCTACCAATTTGTTTTTGTTTTTAATTATAAAAAGGGATAGAGATAGAGCTTGCATGTGAAACTCTGTAGCCCAAGATTAATCCATAACTAATTGCAAATTTTCATGACTTATTGCTCTGATACTAATTAATTTTCTATAAAGGCTTCCATCAAGCTAATGATTTTGACCGCACATTATATGGCTTTCCTTTACTGTCGATCTTCAGCTCGCTGATCGTTTTATTAGAATAAAGATCAGTTGGACACGAAAGTGTGAAGCTTTAAGACTTTGAAAGCGCAAAAACGATTAATGCCATCATATTCTGCTATAAATTATACTGCTGTTGTGGCCAGAGGAGACAGGAGAACAGACTGTCAATCCGAGTTATATACGTGGTATCGAGTCCCTAGGCTGCCGTGGCTGTGCCCCTATAGGCAAGGCACGTCATCCTCATTGCTTCTTGTGAATGATGTTCGTTATTCCGAAGGTTCGCTAATCCGAAAATGAAATAAATTTCGTTATTCCAAAGGATCTTCATTCCGAAAAATACAATTCCCTATATCTACATGTTCGTAAATGAGAAAAGGGATAAATAGGGTTCATTAACCAAGCATTTTTTGCTTCATTCAGAAGGTTCGTTATTTCGAAAGTTTGTCCGGAAATGAAAAACAGCTTCGTTATTCCGTTCATCCGAAAATGAAAGGAAGGTGCGTACAAGCGAACCTTTGGAATTAGACGAACCTTATTTCGTTTTTGGATTAACGAACCTTCAAATAAACGAACTGTATAATTCTATTAAACCACCTCGCGCTTCATCTGTGCAAGGGGACTTCGACCACTAGGTGCCGTGTTTGCTTGTTAGTATTGTATTCAATGCCTCCTAAGCAGCCATTAAAAGATATCATAAAAAGTACAAATACCAACCGTCCATACTTAGACGCTGGATAAACACTGCGTCCAGGTATTCATATTCGTCAACAGTGCAGCCGTCGTATCGTCACACGATAGGCCTTTTTCCCCTTGGGGAGAAGCAGTTCTTCCAACAACAACAACAACAAAAAAAGAATTTTTCAACTTCAAAAAATACACCATGAAATAAAATTTCGATCAAGATTAATCTGTAAAAGTGTCAAAGAATCGCCGGTTTGCCTATGTAGTTCTGATCTTAAAACTTACCTAACTCTTCAGTGGCGTATCTAGGGAAAACGGCGCCCGGGGCAAGCGCGAAAGTTGCGCACCTAATTTCTGAAAAAGTGTTCAACCCCAACCCCATCCCGGTAGGGACTTTGAAAAAGTCCACATGATATGCTTTTTCAAGCACCTAAAAGGGGTCTTTTGAGGGTGACTTAAATGAAATAAATGTTGCTAAATTTTGGCGAGCGAGCGCAGTGAGCGAGCCGAAAATTTTTGTATTTCAGCTTACAAAAACATGGAATTCTTTTCATTTTTTGCTTATCAAATCTTACAATTCTAATCTAGATATAGTGACGGCCTTATAGATAACGATCTATACCAACAAACTAAGGACTTGACAAAATACTCTAAATTAGCATGCGCGAGTGAGCCGAAATTTGTATATTTCTGCTTCATCATCACGTTTTATTCTCATCTTTTTTTTTGGGGGGGGGGATAAATTTTGGCGAGCGAGCTCAGCGAGCGAGCCGAAAATGTTTGTATTTCATCTTACAAAACATGGAATTTTTGTCATTTTTTGCTTATTAAATCTTACTATTCTAATCTAGATTATAATGACGGCCTTATAGATAACGATTTATACCAACAAACTAAGGACTTGACAAAATACTCTAAATTAATATGCGCAAGTGAGCCGAAATTTGTATATTTCCGCGTCATCATCACGTTTTGTTCTTATCTTCTTCTTTTTTGGATAAACTTTGGCGAGCGAGCCGAAAATTTTTGTATTTCAGCTTACAAAACATGGAATTCTTGTCATTTCTTGCTTATTAAATCTTACAATTCTAATCAAGATATATTGACGGCCTTATAACGATTTATACCAATAAACTAAGGACTTGAAAAAATACTCTAAATTAGTATGCGCGAGTGAGCCGAAATTTGTATTTTTCTGCGTCATCATCACGTTTTGTTCTTATCCTTTTTTGATAAATTTTGGCGAGCGAGCGTAGCGAGCGAGCCGAAAATTTTTGTATTTCAGCTTATAAAACATGGAATTCTTGTCATTTTTTTTGCTTATTAAATCTTACGATTCTAATCAAGATATAGTGACGACCTTATAGATAACGATTCATACCAACAAACTGAGGACTTGAAAAATACTCTTAATTAGTATGCGCGAGTGAGCCGAAATTTGTATATTTCTGCGTCATCGTCACGTTTTGTTCTTATCTCTCTTTTTTTTGGATAAATTTTGGCGAGCGAGCGCAGCGAGCGAGCCGAAAATGTTTGTATTTCAGCTTATAAAACATGGAATTCTTGTCTTTTTTTTTTTTGCTTATTAAATCTTACGATTCTAATCAAGATATAGTGACGGCCTTATTTTTGTATTTCAGCTTACAAAACATGGAATTCGGAATTCTTGTGTGAACACAATAAACATTGCTATCTGTCTGCGTCATCATCATGTTTTGTTTTATCTTGTTTGATTTTGTTTTCTGCCCCCCCCCCCCCCCCCCCTTCTCCCTTCCCCCCGTCCGGGCGAGGTTTTTTTTCCCTTTTTCTTCTTCTTCTTTTTCTTTTTTCTTTCTTGTCTTCTTCTTCTTCTTTTTTTTTTCGTTTTTTCGTTTTTTGCGCTCCCAAGGAGTGGCGCCCGGAGCACGTGCCCCCCTTGCCCCCCCCCCTAGATACGCCACTGTAACTCTTACCATCAGTACTTACCAGGTATTCTTGTAAGTGTAAGTTCTCTCACAAAGTAAACTCTCCCAACTGAAAAGGGATCCAAACGGAAACCATAAAAATCCTCCTTATGCAGTATAGTCTGGGTGCCAAAGGCTGAACCTTGTTTTACCGTCCACCCAATGTTTTTTGATGGTTTTACCCTATTTCGGGGGTGCTGAATCCGAATCTGCATGATGCAACTCTTGCATCCTTGAGGATTTTGAGATATTCAAGATGGCCGCCAAAATGGCCGCCAAAACCGGAAATTCCCATGTATTTCCTTCTAAATGGTGAGAAATTGAAAACAATTGATGGTTCCAAGCTATTTCCAGGATGCTGAATCCGAATCTGGCTGATGCGACTGTATAACTTCCATGTTCTGGACCCCATGGAAGACCAGCGATGCCATGTTGGCATCGCTGAATATGGGCCATCCAGCCGTTGTTGTTTTTATACGGAAAATAAGATTAATCAATCAATCAAATTATGGCCTGCTGGTATTTGGTGTTGAAATTTGTCTTGTATTCTTATGAGTCTCGCCGCGTACTCTTATGAAACTTGTGTCATATTCTGATTACGTCACTACAAATGGTTGCATCCATGACCACTATAGTAGATATCAATATAAGGGTAATTTCAAAAGCACTCTGCGTGATTATGATATTCATAAGTACTGGACTATCAACTATTACCTTACATGTTGTCGTTTGTTTGTTTGTTTGTTTTTTACTGCGCGTTACCTGTGATTTTTCCATCCCCTCATGGCATGTCAAAGGAAAGGTTCTCTTTGTTACAGTGCTTTGGCTGCCATGTTTGTTTGCTTTTTGTCTTTGTTTTTGTTTTTCTCTCCTGAACATGTGACATTTTGTAGATACGAGGTTTGTCGCCCCATATTGTATATATATATATATATATACTTGTCTTCAACAATGTCATCTAGACCACCAATATAAACCAATTAACCAATGTGAGTGTTCATGAATGAAACGATTAAAACTGTTCATGGATTAAAACAGGTAATGTTGGGAATCTCAGTAAACTTCTCTACATCACTACCACAGTATGATCGAGATGGGTATGTCTTGTCCACTGATTGTTAGTGTCCAAAACATATCCATGATATGTAGATGAAACAGTGTAATCTTTCAAATATTCAACCTCATCTGTAGTCTTGCAGGATTCATTCCTGGCACAGCTGTATCTTACAAACTCCAAGATATCCGGTAAAGCTGGTTTCACTGTACAGCAAGTTCAAACTGGGATGTACAATATGCGTTCGTTTATCAGCAGAGTATGGTTGGGTTTAGATTTTGCCATTGACGAAAACCTGAAATAGGGTAAAACTATCAATTGTTATCAATTTATCACCATTCTGGCGAGCATTTTGGCGGCTATCTTGAATATCTCCAAACTCTCAATGATGCAACGGTGGTATCGTCCAGATTCGCATTCAGCACAGTGATCGAAATAGGGTAGAATCATCAATAAAATTGTTCTCAATTGCGAAACATTAAAATTGAAATACGTGGAAAGTGGTTTAGGCGGCCATTTTGAAATCGGAATGGGATAGAACCATCAATTGTTCTCAATTTTGAACTATTGACAAAGAAATACGTGAGAATTTCCGGTTTTGGCGGCCATTTTGGTGGCCATCTTGAATATCTCAAAATCCTCAAGGATGCAGGAGATGCATCATCCAGATTCGGATTCAGCACCCTCCAAACAGGGCAAAACCATCAAATGTTTTCAATTTCTTACCATTTAGAAGGAAATACATCGGAATTTCTGGTTTTAATTGGCGGTCATTCGGCGGCCACTTTGGCGGCCATCTTGAATATCTCGAAACCCTCAAGGATGCAAGAGTTGCATCATCCAGATTCGGATTCAACACCATCAAAATAGGGTAAAACCATCAATTGTTTTCAATTTCTCACCATTTAAAAGGATATACATGGGAATTTCCTGTTTTGGCGGCCATTTTGGCGGCCATCTTGAATATCTCAAAATCCTCAAGGATGCAAGAGTTGCATCATCCAGATTTGGATTCAGCACCCTCGAAATAGGGTAAAACCATCAAAACGTTCTTAATTTTTCACCATTGACAATAAAATTCGTGAGAATGTCCGGTTTTGGCGGCCATTTTGACGGCCATCTTGAATATCTCAAAATCCTCAAGGATGCAGGAGATGCATCATCCTGATTCGGATTCAGCACCCTCCAAACAGGGTAAAACCATCAATTGTTTTCAATTTCTCACCATTTAAAAGGAAATACATGGGAATTTCCGGTTTTGGCGGCCATTTTGGCGACCATCTTGAATATCTCAAAATCCTCAAGGATGCAAGACTTGAATCATCCAGATTCGGATTCAGCACCCTCGAAATAGGGTAAAAGCGTCAATTGTTTTCAATTTCTCAACATTTAGAAGGGAATATAGGAATTTCCGGTTTGGGCGGCCATTTTGGCGGCCATCTTGAATGTCTCAAAACCCTCAAGGATGCAAGAGTTGCATCATCCATATTCGGATTCAGCACCGTCGAAATAGGGCAAAACCATCAAAAAACATTGAGTGGACGGTAAAACAAGGTTAGGCCCAAAAAGTGGCTTTGGCACTCAGACTAGTACATTTTGTAATGCTCCCCATGCACTGAGTGATTGTACACTACGTATTCTTTCTTTGTGTGGCCCTTAAAAGGGCCTACCCACACTGGAAACTGCCTACAAACGTATGTATTTGTCGGCGGTCTATCACAAAATGCTATAGTCGGTCCTGCTGAACTAACATGCTGGATTACTTAATTGTGCTAGTCCAGCATGTGACAGACTAGTTTTCAGTGGCCTGGGAACCTTCAGAGATTTCATGAGTGTCAGTTGTTCTTGGTCTTGCATGCCAGGAACTGTGTGGTCTTGAAATGAGCCTGCCACGTATCGCTAAACCGACGAATGTAGGTCTTTTTGCCAACAAGTGTTTCCAATTTATTGGTAATTGGTTTATGAATCATTGTTATGAGCCATTGGTTTCATTTCGAAAACCAAGTTATGATTTATAAGGCCTATACAACCATCATCATCTTGTCTTGATACATCAGAATGAATGCTTAATTACTGGTATGTCAGATGTTCCTAGGTGGGACAAGCTCCTGCAAACTATCCGTCTTGGGATACTTTTTTTAACGGAAATGTGAGTGAACGTGATGTCAGACAACATCGTCAAAATTGATTGATAGGCCTACATACAATGGTCAGTTTTTGTTTTTCAATCCATTATGCCGACAGAAGCCCCGCTAGGCCAGGTACCCATCCTGGAAGTGGAGGGACAGCCAATCATGCTGCAGAGCCGGGCTATTCAGCGCTACCTCGCCCGGGAATTCGGTGAGATACACCCCTGAGGTGCTTTAGTTTCTTTGTGGGTTTCCTTGTTTGATGTGATGTTTGTCTGTATGTAACCTGCACAAATCTGTTCCTATTGATTCATCGTAAATAGGTAAGTGGAATCGTGACCCACAAAGTGAAGGCAATGTCCAATGTTAACGCTTGTTCTTAATATGCATAGAGTATCTATACGTACCTACGTGTTCGTGTGTGTGTGTGTGTGTGTGTGTGTGTGTGTGTTTGCGTGTGTTTACAAAAGTGAGTTGAATAAATATTTACTCACTTCTTTTCTTAATTTATTAATTCTTTCATTCATTTATTCCTTCGATCGCTTGTTGCTTGGCCGTCAACCGTCCGTGCGGCTGATCTGCGCGTTGCAAGAGCGGTCGTTGGGCAAAGGACAAGACGTCTATCAAACTCCTAGTTCCCACCAACTATGGCGGATCTCTTCATATCATATAGAAACTGTTTACTGTTAGCATCTTTTATTACCGAATGAAATAAAAATTCACAATATCCGAACTTCCCTTATTCTTATGTAATTTTTATTGTTATCGTTATTATTATTATTATTATTGTTATTGTTATTATAATTATTATCATTAGTATATCATTATTATCATTATTGCTGATAGGCTTGTAAGATTTTACACTTTCTTTTTAGAGTAACTGTTATAAGGGATGGTATAGTATTGGTTGAGGTGAGGATTCAGCTTTTAGTTTTCTTGCGAGACTCGAAACCACCATGACCACTTTATGAAATATTAAAGAGCATACAATTCTAACAGGAATTCAAAGTTCATTTGATGAAAGTCGGTTTTGAAATGACTGAGATATCCAAAAACAAAGTTAAACAAAGCGATCCAAATAATGGGTCCCGTATTTTATTAGGATCGCTTTGTTTTAGGTTTATATCTCAGCCATTTCAAAACCAATTTTTATCAAATAAACTCTGAATTCCTCTGATGATTCTTTGCCTTTCATAATTCAAAAGAGATTTCTCCTTATCTCCAAAATCACCGTAAAAACAAAAACAAAACAACAACAACAACAACAACAACAACAACAACACCAACAAAAAAAAAAACCCCGTTGGAAACCTGAGGCCCCATCTCAACCGAATGCCATCCCTTTAAGTGGTCCGGAATTCTCTTTCGTAACGGGGCTACTTCATTATTGATTGCATTACACAGATTTCTATGGCAGCAACAACCAGCAGTCAACCTTCATTGACATCGTGGCCGAGACCTGCGACGAGTTTCACGAGGGGACGTATAGATTCCTCTTCTACGAGACGGACGAGACGAAGAAGGTATCATGGAGCTGTAAAGATGGGGTCATCCCACTAGACCGACACCCACGAGTCATACAGCCCACGAGCTCGACATTGAAGACAGGTCCACGAGTCATACAGCTCACGAGTCATACAGCACATGAGTTCGACACTATACTGCTATAGGTGAAAACAGCCCACGAGTTCGACAGATACAACACGGGGCTTATTGTGTCGGTCTCGTGAGTCTTGTTAGCTTATATAGTGTTGAACTAATGGGCTGTATGACTCGTGAGCTGTATAACTCATGGGCTGCATGACTTGTGAGCTGTATGACTCGTGGGCTGTATGTTTCGTGGGTGTCGGTCTCGTGACGTGCACCCGTAGAGATGACACTATGATATACATCACGATATTCATAATATTCACGTATCAATCATTTTGCTCCGCGGCGCATATAAATGCGAAGAAGTAGTGATATATATCTGGATTCTCTTTGCTTAAAATTTCACTTCTCAATTTTCATTCTTTTCTCCCTACAATGTTTAACCAAGGAGGTACTAGGCGAGCCTAGTACCTCCTTGGTTTAACATAAAGTAAGTTTTAATGCTCATTTGTGCTTTGACTTTGTCCCTGTTGATTACATATCATATTTCGGTACCTTTCCGAACTGTTTATCATGGGGAGTGACAGTCTTTTTTTTTTTTTAAATCGTGAATCTTAAAAAGAAAGGAATCACCTCTCCGTTGATTACTCTTGTATTCAGGTATCACGACTTTGCCAAAGAAATCTTGCACTCCTAGACTGCAGCTCAAAGAAAGTTCCTTTACCACAGGTTTCTGACGTGTAATGAGACACGTTTGGACTTTATGTAAACTTAATATAGCTTGGACTCAATGAAACTTGAAATGAAAAAAGTTTTAATGAGGAAAATTGAACTTTATGAAGATGAGTATTCGATGGTACTCCACTCTCAAGCTTCAATGGTGTTGTTTCTTGAAAGAAAAAGTTTTGATACATTTTCGATGAAAAGTAAGTATTCCTCCAAGCTGTTACTAGAAGACTGGCCAGGCAAGTGTTATCCATGCTTCCTTGAAATTTGTGTGAAATTCTGTTTATATTTTCTTGATTTGATAAGACTATTGTATCATATGGGCGTCGCTACGTTTTTCAAAAGTGAGAGGGTCGACTTTACGGGAAAAGGAATGTAGACTAGTTTTCAGGTTGGAGGGGGTACATTTTGCTGCCACTAGTCTATCAAAATCTGCTGGCAAGAAAAACAAAATAATGAATCGTAATATTGTTGGCTGCCAATTCATCCCAAAAATCTACTTACAATAAATAAATAAATAAATACATAAGAAAATAAAAAAGATAAGTCTTCATAGTTTTGGCTGCCACTTCTCTACCACCATCGCGTGAGAAGCAAAACACAAACCAATAAAAACAAAACAAAACAAAACAAAAACAAAATCAAAAGTAAGTCTACATATTTTTTTCTTTTTTTCTGCAAATGAGGGGCAAAAAGTCAGACCATATATATAAATATATATATATATATATATATATATATATATATAAGAGTTTGTTCGCAAAAACCGATAAGTCCAAATTTGCCAAATGGAGATATTTGCGATTAAAGTTCAAGAAAAATAGAGAGAATAATAAGAAAATTTTTGCTTCTTTTGACCATAACTTCAAAAATGTACTTTTATATGTAGTGACCAATATATCATTTAAAAGGTATTATTTTGTACTTTATGACAGAGACCATAATTCAAAATCTTCAAAAATGGACTTATCGGTTTTTGCGAACAAACTCTTTATATATATATATATATATATATATATATATATATATATATAACCTTCTCAAAAAAGTGGGGGCGCGAGCCCACTTCCCCCCCCCCCCCCCTCCCTGTATGTATTAACATGGCAAATTATCTTGACGTCTCCGTCTAGAAAGGATGACGCTGGAAATTCATATATAGACAGTCGTAACTTCTTAACAGCATGTCTTATTTTCATCAAACTTTCACCGAGTGGTTCTGTACTCTTTCTAATTTTACTTTTTAAGCTAGAGGCACTTCTCTATAGCAAGCAAACAAAATAAAAACACACACAAACACAATAACAAAGACAAAACAAAACAAGAACAAATAACAACAAACCAGCAACCTTGACCTTACGCTGAAAGTTGAGAAGAACACGTAAACCTTGGAAGTGTTTATACCTTGAAATAATGTTGAGCTTCTCGCTTTTTCCACTCCACCACCCCTAGGCCGAGTTGAAGAAGAAATTCGTCGAAGAGACCACGCCTCGGATCCTTTCATTCCTGGAGAAGATGCTGGGTTCTACCGACTACTTCGTCGGAGACAAGGTAAAAATTACTCATCGTCAGCTCCCCCAAAAAAGAGATACCAACGATATCAAACTCCCAAGATTCGTTAATCCGAAAAAAAGAAGATTTGTCATTCCAAATGTTCTCTGATTAGACATGTTCGAGACTGAAATAAGCTTCGCTTATGTGAGAAATGAAGAAAAAAAAAAACGAACTTTCAAAAATACATACGAGCCTTACTTTATTTTCAGATTAACGAATCTTGAGAATAACGAATCTTATGTCATTTTCGGTAATACGGAACTTCGCAATAACGAACCTTCCAAATAACGAACTGTAAACGGCATTATTGGCATCTAATACATTTAGGACGTTTAACACATTTAACGACACCAGCCGTGCTTCAGCCATACCTGCCCCTCTTTATACCCTACCTTATATTTTTACACTGGTCTGTTTTGATGTGAATTATTTTGAAAAAGAACGTCTCGAGGTAGATTTTTACCGTATTCTTTGTTCAATGACCATTAGCTTGCTTGAGAATATTGAACTGTTGGATTGTATTCCAGGGGTAACAGTATCTACTCTTGGTGTTAGTATTTGCATTGTAATTGTCACTTCCACTGAAAACCATACCATAATGACGATGAATATATAGAATGTGTTGTCGCACATTGAATTTTATGTTCAGCAATCGATCGGGTATATACATATATATATATATATATATATATATATATATATATATATATATATATATATATATATATGTATACCCGATCGATTGCGGTACATAAAATTTGATATACGAGATATATATATACAGATATATATATATGACATAATATGCTTGTCAACCGGCTCAGTCCATGTTCCCTCGGCCGTTCCACGGTAAAAGGGTCTATCTTGAGAAATGTTTCTTCGGAGAAAGACGGGTTTAAAGTTTGGTGTATTTGTATGTCTGCCTCTTGTGTTTGTAAAGAGAATGGCTTGTGAGTGTTATGTATTATGAAATTATGAAAAATTTCGATATTTCTTTGACCTCACATCTGTAGCCATCACTTGCTGATGTCAACGTCCTCAACCTCGTTGACGTCGGGAAGGACCATCTCGGCGAAGAAGTCTTCGCCAAACATCCAAAACTCTTGGAGCTGAGTAAGCGCGTCTCAGCAATTCCAAGCGTCAAGGCCTATCTGGACAAACGACCCAAATGTCAGTACTGAGCTTCTCCTTCACGCACCTGATGGGTTGCCATGGCAGCAGACTTCTACAAATGTCCACAAAGATTTTTAGAAATCAACGGTCACATATCCCCTGTAAGGATGAATAGAATGCTCAGCAATAGTTGAACACAATACTAATCTTTCTATTTGCTTCTAGAGAGTTCAAAAAAATATCTACACAAAGGGGAGGATATTATTATATCAAAATGAAGACTGATTCAAGATATTGTAATACATTAATGAAGCCTATATGTGCAGAACGTTATAGATTTGTATCCTCTGTGGTTGATACTATTCTAGATGATAGGGCAGCAGAGGCACAGGCAAGATCAGCGTTGCATCATATATGTTGGTTATCGCTCATAGGGTAGGTCATAAAAAGCTAACGAAGTCTAACCAAGAGATACATGCACTATGTTATGTATGAAGGGTAGACTATACAGTCATGAAATCACAGTTCCATCATGGAGTGTCGGAGGTCATCCCAAAAGGAGCAATATTAAGACTGTGAAATATATAAGTCTATTGTCTTGTTCTACTCCTGTATAACGGTCAGTCCGAATTGTTTATTATTTCCCACCCAATCAAGACAGCACATGGAATTTATCAAAACTTCAAATATTCATAATTTTTAAAGCGATTTTCTAATATACTAATGCGTTTACCGGCTGATTCCCAGCATTTTGTTCATTTCATCGGCTGGAGTTACACTTATCTTGAGGAAATTTTTACTATAAGTTCATACGTTATAAGTTAATATAAGTTCTTCATCTTCCTTTTTTCCCATCTCCTTGAGCGCATGCAATATGTCTTGTATGCTGTTGAATGCGTATGTTCTGATGATAATAATCTGCTGCAACTCTATTCAATAAAAAAAAAAAGAAATGTGAAATATTGTGAGCCTGTTCATTTTGAGTCAACTCACAGTCTCCTCTTTTATCCCTCCTTCCAAGTAATGACCTGATCTTGATAGAGCCTACTGAAAGACCAAATGAAAGCGAAATGTCAAACCGACTTTAAGTTGACTTTCTCAGAGCAATACCAAGCATGCATGCGGAGTGGTAATATTTTCCTTAAAATCAAACGTCAAAATGGGTCATTAGTCATATCTTCCTAATTTCTTATCCGATTTTTGTTATTTTTGTATCGTTCTGTAGGATTTTTCTTTCTTTCATTCGAAGCTTATTTATTTTTGGGGGTGGATTTCCTCTTTAACTCTACATCACCGAATAGCATGGTAAAGAGATAGCATCAACACCAACCATGTAATATTGAAATTTCTCACATTATTACAGTACCGCGCATATATCTTTTTGGTGGCAACACCTGGAAGGCCTATATACTCTGTAACTTTGATGGGATTCATTGTGATGTAGTAAATTTACGTGATAAAATCCAGGTTAGACCTCTAACAGCACTCCAGTGGCTTTTGACAGAGAATCTCTCAATTCTTTCATAAAAACAAACAAACAAACAAAAACACCGCAAAAATAGGACAACGTAATGTGGATGCAAATTTAGATCTTTTATTTACAAAGAGTGGAGCCAATTAACATCAGAAAAATATCAAAGATCAATCGCATTTATACAACAACGAAACAATCCGAAAAGTCAAATATTGTATTGACACTGTCCAAGTAGGTCCCTATATATGACAGAAGCTCTAGTGTCCACACTTGGCATGCAGCACTATAGACAATATACACAATTAGATGAAATCCTACCGAATAAATAACGACCTGTATTAGTGTTAGCTCTACAATGACGCAATTATTACAAAGATTCATATCAAACAACATATGTACTTGAATTCATCATCTATTGCTTTACTATATGGACGTTTAGGTGATTCGGCAGTATATTGAAAAACACATGTATACGTAAATTCCACAAACTGAAGCTACAAATCCAAACACAAATTGAAAAGTTTTATCTTTGTACAACACTAAATTATACGCGATTACTGTGCATATTTCGAAACATGAATCAGCAAACAGCAAAGTGGGGAAAACACCCCATTCTCTCGACATTGAACAAGGACGAGAGAATACATCATACAACATACGAATAACGAGAATAGAGAGATATTTCAGGAGACAGTCAACACGATTTAAAGTATTTTACAATGGGGAATACAATGCCTCACGCGTTACGTCATCAGTTGAAGCGGTTAATAGCACTCGGAGATAGAATGATACACGGCTTTTAGCGGCCAAGTCGTCAGGCGTTAGTCCACAAACACGGTATATCTAGCACACCCCAATAGCCTTTCCACAAAATGATGAGACAAAAGTATGCTTTATACCACCCTGCCCGTATGATATTACAAAATGCGTACAACATTCTTCTTCAGCACACCACCACTTTACGTCACTTAATTATGCGAAGTGTTTACAAACAGGTTACTACGGACAAAAGCTATAAGAGGACATGTCAAGTGATTTCGTTCCTTGGAGAAAAGGATCACTCTTGGGAAGAAAATGCTGTAAAAGAAAGGTGATCTTCACAGAATTTACTAAAAGCAAGGAACTTCTATTTGAAGCTCCTTCCTCGAAGGCAGTGCCTATGTAGAGGGCAAGAAAAGGAACAGAAAAAAAGATAATTGCCAAACTGGCTTCCACAGTGTATATTTACATATATACACACATGACTGATGACACAAGACATTTGCATTTTGCGAAGAAAATTACAATATATTATGAAAGAATACTAACAGGTAGTTTCTTTGTACAGTGTTTGAGTCTGAAGATCGCGATCGGGAACTGCAAGATTTAAAATTGGCGTAAAGTAGACGTCTTCAATTCATGACCACAGGAGAATTAACATTTAAACTCATATTCGTTTAATGTTTGCGTTTGAATGTAATTCCCAGAAAGATATTCATGTTGCACTTTAAAATAAAAAAATACATGCAAGAACAAAGAAAAAATATACCAACAACGATGACGTCATCAAAAGTTGGTGTAAACGAAATCGTAAACTTGCCGAAAGGTAATGCCCCTTTTTTCGTGTGCTAAATTCTGCACGAGGTCTATTAATGATATGAAACATAATAATGTGATATAATATTCTCACTTTATAACGAAAAATGAACATCTTAAGGTCAGTCTCCACGTTACATCACGTCCAAAAAATGACAATCCGATGCACAGATGAGCTGAAGGATATTAACACAAGACAGAGCACATTATTCCACTGCACTATGCTATAAAGACTTTATTATTAGAAGATGATAGTTACACTCCCTTTGGCACTAGACTTTGGACAAGACACCTGTTAATATTTTCAAAGTTTTCTCACAAAAGCCACGATAATTCTGCAGCTAGCATGCATTATGAACATTAAAATACTTTGATTTCCTATAAACCAAAATCTATGCGGTACAACCAGATGATTACAAATAAGTTATGGAAAGATCATTTCTTCATATATTTTCTTCAAGACTAATAAATGCTGGGTGGAAAGAATGCATAAGTATGTTTTGTACTATGAATGAAAGATGTAAATAAACCATTACATTAGGTGGAGAATAAAATGTCCTTTCACAATGAACAATAAACTGAATTAATCAAGACATACTGTGCACTTTCGTACCACTAAATAAGCTGTACAGAGACTCATTCAATATCATGTAGAACATCCATGCTTACTTCATCAAATTCAAGCAATTTGTAGAAAATTGTAAAAGGGCTCTAAAGATACTGACCATTGGTTCCAAACTGACGACATATATGTTGAATGAAGTCTTTCAATCATCTCACATCAATTATACAATGTTCTAGTCTAATGTACAATGTTCTCATTCTATTCTCACAAAAAAATTCACATCATATTCAAGAATGTTTCACTCTATTTGTACAAAGTTCTTGTTCTATTCTTACAAAAAATTTACTTCATTTCTATGTTCTCACTTCAATGCCACAAATTTGTCACTCAATTTTTTAAACTATTCTCACTTCACTCGGTAATATTCTCAATCATATTTTACAATTTTCTCACTTCAATCCAACATATTCTAACTCAATTTTTAGCACAATATAGCAGACCTCAACTCGTTACAATGTTCTCACTGCAAATTTCATAAATTCTTCCAATTCATTTTCAAACATTGTTTTCATTCCATTTTAACAAAGACCTCACTTTGTGTCAGCGCTGTGTACTACATTACATTATCCATTCATTTTGTTCATTTCATTCTACAATGGTTGTGCCCATAAAATAGTTCATAGAAATCATTCCCTCAAAACAAGGATCCCTACCTCCTCATATCCATTTCATTTCTCAAGAAGTTTTCGGCAGACAGAGTATATATAATGATTTAACTTGGGTGAAATATCACAGAAAAAATTGTGGCCATTAACCCTACCTTACCTGGGCTATTTAGCGAGCTTGAATTCCGGGGGGGGGGGGGCATTATGGCCCCCCCCCCCCCTTCAGATCTCGGCCGTTGATCGCGCGATCGCCGCAAAATTTTGCATGAACATAAAGCCGGATGTAGTCTACAAGACTGTTAAGTTAAATTTTCCAAAAATGTGCATTTTCTATGTTAAATTAATTATTATGCAAATATATGCAAAAAACCGAATTTTCGTCTGTAATTGGCTTATAAAAGCTTATGGAATGCTGATTTTTGGTGTAAATATTACTAGTGACATTCCAAACATTTGTGCGTAAAAAAAGAATTCAGTATCAAAATTAATTTCTGATGTTTTTTATTGTTTTTTCAATTTTTTTATGTACTTCTTCGTTTTTTCGAACTTTTGTTTTTGTTGTTTTTTTCAGCAGAATTTGTCATACACATTTTTTGAAGCATAATTATACTAAAATAAATTGATTTAAGCCATTAAAATTAAAAATATGAATCTTTATGTGAATTAATTGAAAAAACACAATTTGTATTGACTTTGTGCACAAAATCACGTTTTTGAGCAATTTTGGGGTTGACGAAAATTTTTTGAAGGGGCGTGGCTTCGGAACGGTATGCCCGGGCGCGACAAATTTGGTCTCGAAAGTTGCGCGAGACTTGAAAGTAAAAAGTCAGCGAGCGGCGCGGTCAAAAAATTTTGCGCGCCGGAATGGTCGCGGAATTCGTCGAGGGGGGGGGGGGGGGGGGGGCAAGGTAAGTTAGGGTTAAAGGTCCAGTTTACCTTTGGGAGCAGTGATTTCAGAAATGTTCAAGATATCACATTTGATGCATATGTCTAGGTCTGTTGTATCACAAAACATGCTACCATATAAAATTTTTGCAATAAGGCCTAAAATATAAGGAGATATCAGTGTTTTTCTCAATAAACTGTAACTGTAGACGGTTTAGTCTGAAAACATTTTTATTATAACTATTGTTCACATTTTGTGTATTTAGCGACACTTAACATTGATTATACGGATTCAAATTTTTACAGTGGTTGTTTCTATACCAAACTCACATTTTAGAGTTATTTTGAAGCACTAATGCTGGATTTTTGTTTCACCTGCAAATGGTAAATTATGCCTTTAATATTTCACGAAGTTGAAACAGTTTATATATTTGTGAACGGGTGGCTTTACTTCAAAGTTGGAATGTTAGACTGATAAATGGTAACATTTCTCACTCCTTATCCCCATGAACTCTGCTATTCTCTACCACTCTTACATACACTGTGCAGTTCTATAAACGTTACATGTCAGCATCAATGGGCTTTGTAACTACCTGTGTATACAGCACACAACTCCACAATTGCGCAAGAGACACTATTTAGTAGAGTTATATGATTACCTCCTTTGGTGTTTCACACCAGCCGATGACCATTTAAAACAAAAACAAAAATGACTCAAACATATTTGATGAATGCTCAGAAATGTTCAAGAGTTTGTGCATTAAGATATAATTTACACATTTTTTAGGCCATGTTTTACACAAATATTCCACGGAATGATAATAATGAATTCCTTTAACTTCTACAGGTTGACAGCATCTGGCTTGAAACGTAATGCTGCATCATTTTATTTGGCCTTGCTGTCTACATGTAATGCTTGATAACAAAGTCGTAATCACTGCCGCTGCAAATAATGCAATTCCGGCTATAATCACGTCGTATCCTGCTGAGATTTAGCAGCAATATTTTACCAGGCGATACTCATTTTGTTGTTTTGAAAGCAATCCTGACTAGAGACATCTCTGAAACATGATCAACTGAGATACTGCAAGCTACAGAGCAGAGTGACTTCAAAGACAATATTGAAATGGAGAAACAGAGACACAAAAAAATAATCTGTAACTAAGTTATAATGATGCTATCCCCCTTTTTATCCCCCTGTGACTGTATCTCGTCGTCATGGTAACCTGACCTCCATGCATCCCTCCACTAGTTGCAGAGGAGCGTGGGCGGCACCCAACCAAACATCATGAGTGGAGGTAGACTTATATAGTTTTGTGGGTGGGTATACCGCTGTCATGACAACCACAACGGCATGTAGCCACAGCAAGAGATAGCATTTAATATTTTTTTCTTTCTTTTTCTGACATGTCTTTTTTTTTTTTCAATTTGAACATTCCATTGATAGCAAACTATAAAGCTCTTTTATAATACTCTCATGCCAGATTATGAACAAGTGTAAGAGACATAGGTGCAGGAGAAGGAAAATTTT
The DNA here is from genome assembly GCF_040938485.1 of Diadema antillarum. NCBI lineage: Eukaryota > Metazoa > Echinodermata > Echinoidea > Diadematoida > Diadematidae > Diadema > Diadema antillarum. Next base: position 5,174,456 of record NW_027270906.1, on the reverse strand, counting down.
TCATTCCTCAATTTTCATATTTCAGATGCTCTTGACTTTCAATTAGTGAATGTTGCAGCAAGTGTGGTACAACTAGTGGATGCAATAAATAAATTGCTTTGTGCATCCTCTCTTATGAATAGTGCCTTTGTTTGAAAAGATAACAGGAAAAAACAGCAACATTGCTTTAATAAACCATGAACAATGTAATGTGCTATTTTGCTCATGCATGTATCATCATTGCTCGAGAAGCAAAACGGCACTAATGCAACAGACTTTGAAGAGTACTATAACATATCCTCGTCTGGCACTCATCAGAAAAATAATTTTTCTGACATATTTTTGCTTTTTAACCCATTGAGGGCAAGCTGATTGTGCTATAACATGCATTTCCTACAGACACCTGCCCAAGTGTACTCAGAACTAGTCTTTAACGGGTTAATGCTCTCATAACCATAGACACCTATATGCTGCATAAAATATAAATTGTGTTTTTCAGAACTCATCCTGAGGGGTTTTGAAGCTTATTGCTACTAACAGCATGCCTTGGTTTTTGTGCACACAAAACAGAGTCTATTACTACCATGTGCAGTGACTCACTAAGTCATCCAATCAGCCATATTATGGTGCAGTATACAGAAATTACAAACCGTGGTCATATTCAAAGGAATGTAAAATACCGCCTATCAAGAGATTAACCAATGTAACATGTCACCACAAAGACTTTATAGATCAACATTTTAAATTCTGTTGTTGATGGTTGTCATGTTACTGGACAAAATGAAAACAGTCTTTACTCCATGCTAAGACTAAACTAAATCTGCATTTTTATTGTTCAGAAGGGGTGCTGGATGCAAGATCTCAGAAAAGCAATACAATCCACAGGGGCTGTGGCAGAGAAGTGTTTAACAGGATTCGATGTGGATTTAAAACCATGAATATGGAACAAGTGTATACATTGCACCCTGTGTATGTTACGTGTAAGCACACAGTGACCTTTCTCATTTAAGTTCTACCCTCATCAGTGCAAATAAGGCTCTAATCAAATGAGCAAGTCTTTTATCATATCACTATATACTGTAGTATAGCATTCTATGATCATCCTTTCCAAGGAGTTTCACAAAAAAAAAAAGACATGTTCTGAGCTCACCATTTCATGCTGATGTAGTTACAGATTTCATCCCATTCAATTCAGTACCATGAGAATCCAAGATGTTGTTTTCTACTCTTTGATGTTGAGAAGACAACATGTAGCTGATTTTAAATATATCATCATGCATACATCTTTCCAAGGCATACATGCAAAAGAGAGAGACTGTGTGTACAAGCGTGCAAGCGTTGACTATCTATAGTGTAAGCTGTTATGCACTCTTTAGTGCATAATATGGCCATGCTTGTTTGCAGAAGAACACAATCTTTTCTTCTTCTTTCTTTTTCCAGGCTGATTGCAAGTCTCTACACTACGTACAGAAAACCATGAATGTGATGTGATATAAGTCCTGTGTGTATAACAACTGACAAATCTTCATGTACTATATCCACAGCTGTACATATAGGTCAACTCCTGAAGCATAGTCAAAGTCATAGTAGAAAGTTTTAATGCAACAGCCGAGTCATACTTTCAACTATACCATGTTTGCTTTGTGCACATTTACGTTATGTGATGTAGAACTGTGTATAAGCTCTAACAGTGCTCTAGCTATAGGAGGTATCTCATGCAGTGCTACAATGGAAAATAACATTTTTTAATGAATCGGCACATTCAAAGCCCCTGAGAGAAACTGACTCTGACAAAAATATAGATGACTTTATCAAATATAGATGATGCTTTAACTGTCATGGTAATAGTGGGTACACATCACAGACATCATATGACAATTAACATTCCCTCTACACATGAGCATGAGATTAGATAGCAATTATCAAGGATTTTATGGCAGAAATGGACCTAATTCACTGGTCAAGATTTTCTCTTCTGAATGATTATACTCCTCTTTATTGAAGTATGATCATGATGTCATTATATTCACATCATCCCCATGTTCACCAAGTCCAGTATAACAGAGCTGTGCACTCAAGCTTGTCATACATTCAGACCCCTGTTCAGCTAAAATGTGGCCTTGGGATTGTCTCTGTTTGTGTATATATATGTGTGAATGATTCAAAGCCCCTTCATGACGTGTTTACACATGAGCTTCAAGGCAGCTTGAGCAGCTCTTCCCTCGCAGAACCTGGTTCCCCCCCCCCCCCCACGCTTAGGTTGGCCTCATGTTTGCTTTCCAAACTCTTCCATTGGGGTGTCAAGGTTATTAATTCATTTATTTATTATGATTATTTTTCCCCCATGCGTGTAATTTTTCAGTCTTGATAAAGAAGTTGCTATTACATAAGAAACTTAAGGCTATGACCGAGGTTGAAAGAAGGAGAAAAAACAGAACACAGCCTAAACGCCAGTTAAGCCTCAAACCAACCCCAAACTTTACATGTTTCTTTTTTCCTCTCAGGTTAGTTCTTGATGGTGGGATTATCTTTGATGTTGATAATGAGATCTTTCACTTTAATACGCAAATGACATGAACAACCAACTCTTCTGGAAAAAACATGCACCACATTACTATAAAGCAAATCTGGACAAGACATAAAAGCATACATTGTATGCAGTGACATGCACACTCACACCCATACCATGGGCGTCACCAGGGGGGGTGCGTTGGGTGCGAACGCACCCCCCTTCAGATCCTTAAAAAAAAAATAAATAAATAAATAAATCAGTCTGCGAGCGACCTCAACGCCGGACGCTAAATAATTACTCTTTTCTAATTTGTTTTTATATTTTGCACCAGGGACACACACACACACACACACACACGCACAAACACACAAAAATAATAATAATTCGCACCCCTGGTTCTGGCAGCACTGATTTTGTACATATCTATTAGTATTCTACAGTGTTTACTATTTATCGACCGTACTGTACATCCGTACGATACGGAGCACTTATACACGTTTGCCCCATCCCACATAATCATAATTCCCGCGTTGAAAAGATTTTCTTGCTTTTTTGTTAGAATTCAAGAAATCTGTTCACCCAAAAGCAGTGGCGTAACTACGGAGGGGGGGGGTGCTAATATAAAATATATAAAATATAGCTACAAACGGCAATTTGGGGACTGTAAAATGTCAAAATTTTCAAGATCGCTCGCTCCGTTCGCTCGCATTTAATCTTTATGCCATTCTTCTGATGTTGCTGCCAGTAATTGCCTGCAGGTGCGCCCGGTGCGCCCCCCCCCCCCCCCTTAACTTCCAAAGCGAAAAAATATGGCTAAGAACGGCAGTTTTGGGACTGTAAAATGTAAAATTTTCAAGCTCGCTCTCTTCGCTCGCTCGCATTTAATCGTTATGCAATTCACCTGGTGTTGCTGCCCATGACGCAAATCTCTCGTTTGAAGAGGCTACACCCCAGTAAATAATGCCAGTGCATATCTTGGCAATCAATGACTTAAAGTCAAAGATATAAAACACCTGTTTCTTGACCCTGGCCTAATCTAAGCATCAGTCATCGCCACAGCGCCACAGGAGGGGGGGGGGGGGGTGGGGGGGGGGGTGGGGAGCACCGCGAGAGGAGGAGATTGTTTTGGTTTTGGCATGGGCCATGTAGCTCCATGGTGCGTGTGTGTGTGTACGTGTGTGTGTGTGAGTGTAGACATTCAGCGTATGCAGACAGAGCATGCCTGTACTGTAGTGACCGGAACTATTGTCATTCCATTTTGCTCTCCCCTTCTCCCTCCCCCATCTCTCCCCCCTCTCCCTCCCTCTCTCCCCCTCGCTCTCCCTCTCTCTATCTCTCTCTCTCTCCCTCTCTCTCTCTCTTTCTCAATGATCCAGTCAGCAGGCTGATTGTAACCAGGGAGGTAGTCTCACCTCCCCGTTGTAACTCACTGCCAAATAGCACATTGTCAGCACCGGCAAACTGGCAATGCTCTCCTTCTTATTCCTGTATTTTCGTTATTTAGGGGTCAATTTTTTTCGTTCGAAATGTAAAATGGATGACCATAGAATTTCTCAATAGAATATAAAATTGAAAACTTTAGAAAGGATAGAGAAAATTGAGTTCACTTTGAATGGTCTGCCACAGGCAGATATCCTTATCATGCTCTTACGTAATACGACAGCTGCTTTCTCAACGATCCAGTCAGCAGGCTGATTGTAACCAGGGAGTAGTCTCACCTCCCCGTTGTAACTCACTGCCAAATAGCACCGGCAAACTGGCAATGCTCTCCTTCTTATTCCTGTATTTTCGTTATTTACGGGTCAATTTTTTTCGTTTGAAATGTAAAATGGATGACCATAGAATTTCTCAATAGAATATAAAATTGAAAACTTTAAAAAGGATAGAGAAAATTGAGTTCACCTTGACTGGTCTGCCACAGGCAGATATCCTTATCATGCTCTTACGTAATACGACAGCTGCTGGAGTCTTCAAACCCTGGCTTGGCCTCCAGGTTTGTCACGCCTGAGCAGAAAGTTTATTTGCAATGAACAAGTACTTCGACTCCCAACTCCCAAACGACAAATATACGCACCCCACTTTGGGTATACCTCAGTTGGAGACTCGCCTCAAACGAGGGATTGACGGCATGCAGTAATTGCCAGCAGTTCCGCCCGGTGCCCCTCCCCCCTTAATTTCCAAAGCGAAAAAATATGGCTAAGAAAAGAACGGCAGTTTGTGGACTGTAAAATGTAATATTTTCAAGCTCGCTCGTTCCGCTCGCTCGAATGTAATCATTATGCTCTCCTGATATTGCTGCCAGTATTTGCCAGCAGTTGCGCCCGATGCGCCCCCTTAAATTCTAAAGCGAAGAAATATAGCTACAAACGGCAGCTTGTTTGTTTGTTTTTTTTACAGTAAAATGTCAAAATTTTCAAGCTCGCTCGCTCGCTCGCTCGCTCGCATTACATACGCAATTCTCCTGATGTTGCTGCCAGTAATTGCCGGCAGTTGCGCCCGGTGCGCCCCCCCCCCCCCCTCCCCCCACCTCCTTTATTCCCAAAGCGAAAAAATATGGCTCCAAATGGCAGTTTTGGGACTGTAAAATGTCAAAATTTTCAAGCTCGCTCTCTTCGCTCGCTCGCATTTAATTGTTATGCCATTCACCTGATGTTGCTGCCAGTAATTTCCAGCAGTAAGATGCGCCCGGTGCGCCGCCCCCCCCCCCTTAATTTCCAAAGCAAAAAAAAAAGAAAAAGATACGGCTACAAAAGGCAGTTTTGGGACTGTAAAATGTCAAAATTTTCAAGCTCGCTCTCTTCGCTCGCTCGCATTTAATTGTTATGCCATTCACCTGATGTTGCTGCCAGTAATTTCCAGCAGTAAGATGCGCCCGGTGCGCCCCCCCCCCTTAATTTCCAAAGCAAAAAAAAAAAAAAAAAAATACGGCTACAAAAGGCAGTTTTGGGACTGTAAAATGTCAAATTTTCAAGCTCACTCGCTCACTCGCTCATATTTAATTGTTATGCAATTCTCCCGATGTTGCTGCCACTAATTACCGGCAGTTGCGCACGTTGCGCCCCCACCCCTCCTTTATCTCCAAAGCGAAAAAATATGGCTCCAAATGGCAGTTTTTGGACTGTAAAATGTCAAAATTTCCAAGCTCGCTCTCTTCGCTCGCTCGCATTTAATTGTTATGCCATTCCCCTGATGTTGCTGCCAGTAATTGCCAGCAGTTGCGCCCGGTGCGACCCCCACCCCCCTTAATTTCCAAAGCAAAAAAAATATGGCTACAAAAGGCAGTTTTTGGACTGTAAAATGTCAAAATTTTCAAGCTCGCTCGCTCGCTCGCATTCAATTGTTATGCAATTGTCCTGATGTTGCTGCCAGTAATTACCAGCAGTTGCGCACGTTGTGCCCCCACCCCTCCTTTATCTCCTAAGCGAAAAAATATGGCTCCAAATGGCAGTTTTGGGACTGTAAAATGTCAAAATTTCCAAGCTCGCTCTCTTTGCTCGCTCGCATTTAATTATTATGCCATTCACCTGATGTTGCTGCCAGTAATTGCCAGCAGTTGCGCCCGTTGAGCCCCCCTTAATTTACAAAGCAAAAAATATGGCTACAAACGGCAGTTTGGGGACTGTAAAATGTCAAAATTTTCAAGCTCGCTCGCTCCGCTCGCTCGCATGTAGTCGTGATGCCATTCCCCTGATATCGCTGCCAGTAATTTGTCGTTTCACACCGTCATTCCATAATCCATCTATAAGGGGTATAACCCTCTCCGGCACTTCCACACCCTCCCCCCACCCTTGCTCGCTCCCTCGCATACTAACCCCCCCCCCCCCCCCAAGATGAAATCCCAGCTTCCCTCAAAAAACAGTAAAAGTCTAGGGATTGAGAGCTTCCTATATTCCAAATGTCTGTCAAAAAAATCTCGTAAACATTTAGTGTCAAAACGCACCCCCCTTGAAAAAAAGCTGGTGACGCCCCTGCATACACACACATACATGCACTCACACACAAATACACTCCCTTTAGCAGCCGCTATGAACAGGTTTGACTGTATACATATAAACCTACCAGAAATTTATCAAAGTTGCAATATTACAGTAGGGCAAGATTTGGAATAATCACTCTCCCTTTCTTCTTCTTTTTCTTCTTCTTCTCTCTCTCTCTCTCTCCCTTCTCTCTCGGCTATTGCTGTACAGATCAGTATTAAATATCAGCCGGTAAAGTACTCCACCATTATTCGGTGGACAAATCGCGTATCAAAGTGCACATATTGCCTTAAATAGGATACAATCTTTGAGAGAAACTGACTGATATACAAACATTTTGCTATAAATTTTGCATATTTGTTTGAATACTATAAAGTTCTTTACAAACTGCTAGCCAAAATGAGGTCATATTGATAGTATTGATAGATTGAAGGCTTCAGAATACACTATTTGTTACTCAATCTAGAAAAGTTCCATCCATTTGATAACAATTAAGTTTAAAACGACAAACAATTAGGAAGGTGCCACTGCACTGTCTTGCAAATTCCATTACAAAATATAACAGTATTGATCTTTCATGACAGTGAACCTACATATAGGATGGAATCATCATAACATTATTTGAAACTTTTTGTTTTAAATGGTATTAAAGATGAAAGAATAATACAAAAATATCAAATAGAATAATTGTTGCAAAAATATTCAAATTTGTGTTACCGGCACTGATCTTTGCTGGAATGAAGGCTCAGTAGATAATCTAACTTTAATGCTAAATATCACTATTATTGTTCAATCAACAGTGACACATTTTCTCTGAAGTCCATCTGCTTTGTTTGTAGCCTATATGGATTGCTAAACTTTTAAGTGTTTTAGTCAGTGATGTCCATTTAAATTGAAATGCTGAGTGAACCATGCTATTAAAATGAGTTTAAGTCTTAGTGCCAAGATGACATCATGGCAATTTATGACCTCAACCAAGCAAATTTGAGAGCATTCTCAATTCATTTACTTGAGTGTATTTTACTCTCAATCATTAATCTGTGCTAAAAGAGAAAAAAGGGTTTGTATGAACCAGGATACTAGTAGGTTACAAATATTGCAAAGAAAATAACTTCTATACAAAAAGAGTTGAGTAACCTACTCTGAATACTGTTTTCAAAGTGAATTATTGTTCGAACAGCTTGCCTTTTAATCCTCCTGCCTTGACCACTTTGTGAAATAATGCCACCATTAAATATCCTCAGATTGAACTAACTGTAAATAACGCCATTTCAAATTGACACGCACATGCACAGAGATACAGAAATACAGCACATCCAAAGGAATGTGACAAGGAAGAATATTAACACACTTTCTGGCTAACTGAAAGGAAACACAGGATATACTGAGTGCACTGAAGGGCTTTTAGAAGTGAAGTGAAAGGAATGAACGTAATATTTACAAACTGGCTATGAAGCACTATGCACCTTACTGCAATTACCTCTGTAAATAGGGCAGCACTGATTTCAGATTAACCTATGTACATTATTTACACATAGAGGAAATGGTTTAGATTGCATTGAGCGAAGAGAGACTATTACCCAGCTATTTCTCTCATGAGGGAAAAGTGTTCCTCATTTGGACTGTATGGCAAGAATATGCGAGTGAAACAATTAGGGGGATACTTACTTGTTGGATGATGTGCAGGTGTCACAAATTCCATGTGAACCCACACCTCAGCTAAATGCATGGAGTATTCTGAGACATTAGCTGTCACATGAAAACTCCCAGGATAAAGTAGTCTGCATAAACCTTGATAATTTATTTGTTACAGTGACAATCACATTCCCCTACTTCTTCTCATAAAGTAACAAAACGCTTTAATGGCACAAGGACTGCTCTTTGTGCATGTATTTGCAGTTGAATCTGGGGTGACTTAATTCCTTATCCAGGTACCACAATTTTCTCATGGTTTAGAATAAGATTTATGGCACTTCGGATGTACGATCTTCAGGTTTTTCTACCCGTCTGCTCAGTTACTGTGAAAAAAAAGAAGAAGAGAAAGACAAGAAAAAAAAATCCTCCAAAGAAGTATACCCTGCTCCACTTTTGAAATTGATATCTGCAGTCTGTGGTGGGTCAGCTCAAGAAAATGTTCTGACTTGTTACCATGGATACTATGTACTCAGGATGATGCTCTCAATGTCGTTTGCCTGGATCTTGGCGTCTATATCTTCCCCGGCGACCCGGAAGGAAATCTCCGCATCGTAAGAGATGCTGATCTGCCCACACGTTGCATTCCACAGCCATCCCTCGCCACCTCGCTTGTAGATCGTCACAGTGACCTAGTTTTCATGTCGTGAAAATCAGAAGACAGGTGGAAAGAAGATTGATGAACATATGACCAAGATGATTTGACAGAAGAGAGATTTCCTATCTAAATGATGCAAAGAGTATTCTCAAAGAGAGACTCTTTCCTCTATGGATCATGTGACTAGTCTGTCACATGATCCATAATACTGCCTTTCCCGCCATTTATAACAAAATATCTGACTGCTTGCTCCGTGGCCTTATTAGGGAAATCTAAATTGAAATCCAAATTCATTAAGATTGCTGTCTAGGATATTGCTCCTTGTGATCACATAAATTTGAAATAACTAATGGAAAAAATCAAACATTATATCAATTTCATGAAATTCCACGCATGCAAATAGCTGAAGCAGGGCTGACACAATTTCTTTCAAATGCACAAAAATGCAAGTAACATGTTGTAAGATAACTATACTCCATACATCAGTATTTTCCAGGTTTATTGGAAGCATTCAACTTCTTGGTATCATGATTATATGTTTCTGCTACATGACTATTAACAAACATATAATTTAGATGGGTGTTTCAGAGATATTTCTCATAATAACATTTCACAATGAGTATTCAAGAGAGAATTAAATCCAATAGCTCTATGCAAAATCATATCACACTCTATTGTGATTACGGAATCTTCAAAGCAACCAGCACTATTACTCATCAATGTCTACTGCATTCTCATCAGTGCGTCACACACACACACGTTCAATCATTGAGATTATATATATCTGCATAATATTATGTGATGCTTGAAACATCACTACCATAATTGCCTTAACCCGTTGAGGACGATTTGATTTTGCTACAACATGCATTTCCCATAGACGCTTGCCCGAGTATACTCGGGACTCGTCCTCAATAGGTTAAACATCACACATGCCTACACAAATGCTGAGCACTATATATTAAAAAACAACAACAACAATACCCAACACAGAACCTAAACCATTAACGACTTCATATTTCCAGCAAGGCCTCACTGCTCTGCTTGCTTTTATTTTCCTTAATAAATTTTCAGAAGTGTAATTGATACCTTGTGTAAAGAATAGATGAATATAGATGTAGAGGCAACTTACACTATGCAAGCTTAAAACTTCTTGCAGTTACAATAGGTTACAACAACACTGCATTATTATGATCCCTCATAAATGATTGGAATTTAGACCTAAAACATACATTGTATGCTTCACTAAATTACTCTTGATCTGCAATTGAAACTGCTCAGTCCAAAACAAAAACAAAATGAAAACAAAACAAACAGCAGCATGAATGGGACATTAATAAGGAAATTGCTTGAGGTGTCTATATTGCAGGTTTACCGTATCAGTGTACAGCTGCCCATTCCCGCAAGCAATATACACAATGTATTCTTACCTGAGCAATAGGTCTTCATATTGTCATATTTGATAGCTAAACCACAGTGATAATGCTAAGGTGCGAAACTGAGAAAAACAGATTGCTTTCTTGCTGATGCTCAATCATGAAGTAAAATTGTAAAATGTTTCCCTCATCATGTAGTGACTCGATGAATAGATCTACTATTTAAGCTGGGGTTTTTTGCGTACAGATATTTTCACGAATGAAGAGCAAATTGATACCGAGGCTATTGTAAATGCAAGATTACCCTAGCGCATCGTGTCGTGTCGTTGAATTTGCAATCCAACAATGATTCGCATATACAGTATACAGAGGGTACACTTGAGTAAATATTTGGCATCAAACCTCAAATGAAATTGTCATTATGAGTCACATCTCACACAAATTGACAAAAACTAAAACTAATCACAAAAACTATGCACTGAAACTCAGGGATGGATTGAGCACAACTTCATCCGACACAATTAAATACCAGATAGCAGGTGTTTGTAATTGAATAAATCTTTGGCATGAGTCCAAGCGATACAGCTATGACATCTGTTTGTCACTTATTGACTAGGATGTGACCTCTTTCCCTAGTTAGATGACATGCAATGAATACCTAGTTGACCTTTATAGCATACGAGTTGAATCCTTGTATGGGTCATTTCCTATTGTTTTTGCAAGAATTGACCTTCTGAGTAGCTTGCATGCAGACTGTAACAATTACTTTTTTTCTCAACAGTCTGCAAAAAAAAAAAAAAGCAACTTAATTGATGGAGAATTTCCTTCTTGTTGGGAAATTGAAATACATGCCACTAGTTTTGAAAATCACATTCACCCTCTATTTACAGGGAAAGTACATTAGCTGATGAAGGTGACTTTCAACTGGAAAGTCAGTCTTTAATCCCTTTTCTTTCTCTAAATGAGATTCACATACGTGTATAGTGAATTGTAGGGACTGCTTCTGCTTCTTTTATTGTTTTCATATGGAAATTATAACTTCATGGCATGATCCCAGCATTATTCCAAATGTGATAAGACAGATTTTCCTCATGCAAATGACAGCACTAATTACTGTACACTTGTTTAACGGAATATATGAATGCCATTACAGCATGTTTGCTAAAGAGCATGCTGCACATCTGTTCTGTGTCCTGCAAAACAATTGAGCTGCACAAGGTCATACCTGTGGTGAGAAGCCCATAATGGCCCACATTGAGCCAAGAACTGAGCTGCGTTGGTGGCTGAATTCCATTCTGCATGCTGTCTTCCTGTTGAGAGTTAGGTCCTTATTGCCCTTGAAGTCACCTTGAAACAGAGAATAATAACATACGCCACAATGCTAACAATACAATAAAAATTTGAACATGATGGAAAAAACATGTCACAAGCAAACATTAAAATTCTTTCCAACAAATTATAGTACTCTCTGCTATGCTAAGCTGTGGAAGAAACACAAAACTTTGACATTGGTAAGAGATCTTTAAACTCTGCCTAGACTTTTAAATAGTATGTGCTGTACGGTCTGCTTAGAAATAATCAGGTTTGTCAAAATTCGCCACGTGTTGCAACAAGTGCCCTCTCAACTGCAGAGATAAGGCAACTGCACCTTTTTTAAGAACAGACTGCAAACTATAAAGAAATAAGACAGCACAGTTAATTAACCACTTGGGTTCCAGAATCTGAATTTCTGAAGTTTGTTCAAATTGGCAAAAGTTTTATTTGTTAATTTAATGCCAAGATAATAGTTTCCACAGCATAATTCCCCTATGACTTAATGGAACCTCTAAATCAGGCACTGCACAAGACAGTGCAATACCAACCTTTATACCAGTCCCTCCCCCCCCCCCTTGAAAGAGGAGGAATTACTAAACATAAAAAATGTGTGGAGTTGGGGGTAGGGGTGGCTTACCAATGATCTGTTTTCCTCCGTTGAGATTCACAATGTCCCATGTGCCGATCTGACTTAATACATTCCTTGCGGCCTCCATCGCACTGAATGACAACTGGCCTGTACATATTTAGACAGCAGGGGGAAAAAAAGAGCAAATTTTTTCACTTTAATACTGCATTGTTTCCACATGATGAAAGCTGCTTGCTGGCCAAATATGCATTAGTGTGGCCATAACAGGCCTCTTCAGTGGCTACTGCCTCCATCTAAAGTTTGCAGAACAAGCTCTTCTTAAAGATCTTTTATCCAGCCTGTGTTTTTGTAAAATACAAAATTGGTATGAATTTATTACCTTTTTATATACAAGCTCCCTAGCTCACCAGTAACAACTACATAATCTGTTGCATTTTGAAATCTTATTACTGCCTCTAAAAACCCCCCACATACAATAGCATGACATCCTACCGAAGTATGATGCAAGCATATTAGTTCTCATGTACACCATGCTTTGTAATATTTGATCTAACTGTATGAGAAGAAATTCCAAAGATAAGGGAAACTCCCATCTACTGTAAAAGTTGTTACTTTCGTGCAAGTAATTTTTCGCACTGGGCTGGGTAAGATGAATTTCGTGTGTTTTTAATCCCATAGAATCAAGACATTTAATAGTGGTACATACAGCAAGCAAAAAATATTCGCGTAGGCCTACTTTTATTTTCGCACCAATTTCCATTTTTACAATACTCATCATTATTTACCTTTCTACAATATTGTTCAACACAAGGATCTGAGACAGCGTTGATATACAGTGACATATCAGTGTTTTGCTTGCTGAGATGTAGATCGAATCTCTTCTGGGACACTTTGCCTGGAACAATACAAAAAACCCCACAAACATTTTCCAGAGTAATGGACACTAATAATTTTGATATTCTCACCGGAAATAAATGATGGTACCATCGAGTTTGCCAGCTTCCCAGCGTAACTACGGCAGAAGGACTGCACAAAGGTGTCGTAACGGTCTGGTGTGATGACTTGGTTCTCTGTCCAGAGGGAACTGTCCAGCTCTGACCGTTGATTTGTGAGCACCACTCGTGGGGCGAAGAACTTTTCTGCCAGGCACACCCCCTGCCGGACCAGGTGGTTGCGAAGGAGCTGGGACTTGGACCTCACTTCGTTGAGGGCGTTGTTGTGCGAGGCGTCGTACGTAACACTCGACTGGGTGTTTGAGTCCTTGATGTGTCGCTGCTGGACCCACGAATTGCCGTCCTTGCTGAGAGAGATCTTTCCAGACCAGTTCTTCACTTCAATGGAGTATATCCCATATTCTGAAATCATATACAGAGAAGAAAAAAAATAAGTGATATAATAATTACAATACTTCTTTACTACCACTTACAACAACAACTAATGACAATAAGTAATATGGCACTAAAGGTATAATAAGCAAATAATCAACGTTGGTGAAGGTGAGACAAACTATCACTTCCGAGGCGATCTGGATGTAGCTATCTTTCCGAAGCGCAGCTGAGGAAAGATAGCGTACACATTCAGATCGCCGAGGAAGTGATAGTTTGTATCATTGCCTGAAACTAAAAGTTGATTATCTGCTTTATATTCCACATCTAGGGTCCTAAAAATTCCCATTTTATTCCACATCTGAAACCGTTTTAGCTGTCTTTAGGTATCCTTAGGGCTTAGGCTACGTGTGCGCGTAGATGACAAAACAATGAATTTGCTGCGCGCACCGCGCGGCACCGAAGTGAAAGTGCGTTGCACTGTGTACTATCAAGTGACCTAGGTCACATGATAGTCCACAGTGCAATGCACTTTTATTTCGCACATACTCATCTTGCGTTAGGACTGTGTGGACTGTGTGGAGATCAACATAGAGTGTAACAAACTTTTCTTCTCAGGTGATGTGATGGGCAAAACTACGCTTCGTCACGTGATCAGCTCTGGACCAATCCTATTGCAACATTCTTAGTATGTGGAATATAATTCTAACTATCCTTCTGTAACAAGAAAAAAAAAAAAGCCTTGGATTTTTTTTTTCTGCTGGAGGATTGGCTGAGAAACTGAGGATCATCCCTATTTTTTGTCTTAACAATATTTTTTTTTAGGGTGACTTTATTACATTTGAACATCAGGTTCCTGTCGTCATAAGTGTACCAAGCCTCTTGACAACATGGAATTTGAGCAAACAGACCAACATTATGAAGCAACAAAAGATGCATGACAGCAACAATGCACATCAATAATACACTTTAGCTCTAAATTCACACATAATTTGAGACACAAAAAGACTATTTTGGCAAAGTTAAGTCATGAGAGAATTTTGCACCTGTCAGCGCGACAACGTCGATTTCATGGCGACTGGTCTGAAAAGTGTCCGGGACCCTGAGCCTCCTGAAGATGTGGTCATAGGGAATACTTCCCCTTGACACTAAGTCCCTGATTAGCTTCTCCTCTGCATCTCTCCCAGCTCTGACCGCTTCGTCTTCGGTGTGAGACATTGGGTTGCTAGCCTCCTTGGCCTGCACAATTCTGTTCGTAGACCGAACATGACACCCGATTCCTGTAAAGAGCCAATGCGATTCACAATCAGTGTGCAGCCGGTCAGAGCTGTTATACACACACACGTGGTTCCAAAGTGGGGGAGGGGAAAGGGAACAAAATGATGAATGAAGATGTCTTACAGCACTTCTTGGCAAGGCAAACTCCAACATAGAATGAAGAGTAGGGTATTGGTAGCGCTATATTACACAGCATAGAATGATCCACCACATTCTGTGGTTAACTTGAACTCAGATGAAAAATTAATAATCTTCTCACAAGTCATATTCACATCATCCTCTTAGTAAAGCCACATTCCTCCTTAAAGTAAGCACCTGGTCAAGTCAAATTCATCTACTGTAAAGTGGAAATTTTGCAGTGTTGAAATTTTTCGCGCAACCAGAAACTAGCGCGAAAATAAAAGCATGTGAATGTACTGCTTGCCATTGTTCCAGTAGTTGATGTCTTGATTCTGCGGAATTGAAAACATGTGAAACTCATCTTACCCTGCCAAGCATGAAAATTAGTCGCCTGAAAATATCCACTGCACTTTTACAGTATGTGATTCTCTGATAGGCTGCATAGCCCTTTGAAGATTATGGCAGAAAAATACAATACAAGCTTGTAGAAACATAAAGAAGATCTGTGGTCAGTATACAAATGACGCACAGGTCTGAGTGCGTCAGTCGGAATTGTGTGCATAAGGTAACTATGGAATGCTTAACCCACGAGGCGAAGCCGAGTGGGTTTAGGCTAAATTCCATAGTTTCCGCAATGCACACTATATTCCGACTGACGCACGAAAAGACATGTGCATCATCTGATTTATAGAATGGGTAATTTTCTGTCAAAAACCCATTTTTCTATCGTGTTACCCGATGACAAAATTACTGGATGCTTTTCCTTTTGGCTTGGCATAGACGACCATGTATCAGTTTTTACTGGACGCACGGCCAGCCATGCATCAGTAAATACTGATGCATGGTTGTTTTAGCCAATAGGCATCTCGTACTGAGTGCGTGAACGCTTGCTTGAGTGCGCGAACCTTTGTTACAAGTACGCGTACTCTTGCTACAAGTGCGCTATAACGTGTTTACCACTGTGACTCAGCGTGCGGCCAGTAAAAATCAACACATAGCTCTCGACCAATGAGATCACAGGATTCTCGCTATACCCATACTATAATATAACATGATTGTATGCCCCTGCCATCCATCATATTCACTATGGTATGATGCACTGCTTCACATAGCCACTTCATGGTAAAATTCTAGCTTAGAAAAATAAAATTTAGAGCATTATCCACGCTAAATTTTAGTTTTGACAACACCACTGAACACAATCTCCTCAATGACAGAAACGAAATATCTGTGAAGCAAACTGAGGTCTACTGAGACTCAGAGCTAGTCAGAACTACTTACCTGGATTGCACTGGTATTGGACTATTTTACAAGACTCATCAAAACGTATTGCACAATCCAAGGAAATAGATTACGACACAAGCATGGCATGGCAAGCAACCACTGGCACTGCCACTGACATTAAAATTTTCAGGCCAGTGTGAGGGCATGCATGGCTTAGATATAGAACGTCGCTTTACACAAGCCTGCACCTATTCCTCTGCTCAAAATGCAAATCCTTTCGCCTTCATCGATCTGCCTCTCTGGCTGGCAAACTGCTAGCTTCTTTATTGACATGCGAGAATGTTTACATGTTTTGCTGCTGCCTTATTAAAGGCTTCAACTATCACAAGTTTTCTTCACGAAAATGTGTGGTTTTCTACTCACTTTTACGAAACTACTTTTGCAATAACATCACCATCATTTGGCTGCACTTTGCATGACTTGCTGCCGCTTATCTCCGGCCAGAGCAGTCCATGGACAACAGAGGAGAATAGAAGTATCTTGTGACAATGCGTCGATTGTTGCCATCTATTACGGAGATTAGCGGGACTTGAGCTCAGGAACGGCTGGTGAGATGGTGCATGCTGTGACGCATAAAGCTTTTCTGTGCTGAGCGTCGTGTGTGACAAAGAAATCCATATCGTGTAGATCGACCAGCTGCTCTGATGTAAACAATGATGACGTAACTCCGCAAAAACCAATACGCGTGTAAAGATTTGCATCCCATACATTTTCCATTTATTTTAGTTTTAAAGAACAGATAAAAGATTTGGAAAAAGGTCAAAATTATAGTTCATTTGTCAATCATGCAAAGATTGTTTATCTCAAAATTCCTAAAGATAAGTTAGAAATATTGTCATATTGCAAAGTATCTGAGAACAATGCATGAACGAGCCTAATAGGTAAAAGCAGCGCGCGCGGGAATCGCAGCTTCCGGTATCATTTCAAAATTTATTCGGTAAGTTGCAGTTACTATTTACCTAGAACTCTGATTGTCTGAACGTGTAAAACCAAGTTAAGCGTCACCGGGACACTTACAGCATTTAATGTTACATATTCCCCTTTTCAACATTTTATCTTATAGAAGGGCAGCTGTCTACTAGGTAGTATTAATAAGATTGAGATTGTGGTTGGAAAGTACGTAATATGAAGGATGGGACTATTGCTGAGTTGTGCACCCGTGTTCAGATCAGGTGATTATGAGTGACAAAGGAAGACCGTGCCCTTGAACAGTTTTAAATCAACTGTTGTCATCGTATGCAGAAAATCGGCAATCGTAGAATGTTTTCGTCGACGTCATAGGCTTACTACACATTTTGTCGAACGAAGCGATGTTTAGCTGAGCAGCTGCTGGACTGAAGGTGCTGAACAAAATGATACTGTGATCATGCTGTTTTAGTCGTAGAAAATACTAGTAGAATATAGACCTACTAGTTCTAGACGCGTGGTGGATAAATTTACAACTGACTGGTCTAAAGTTCAACTCTTTGAGCGATATTAAATGAGGGCTTGCCTTTGACACATTGGTATTTACAAATCAATGTTAAAACCACTGGACTGCCAGAAATAAATAGAGGCAGTGTTCCTAGACCAATATAGAACTCTGAACAAGGACATGATACAAGTTATGACGGGGTAACTGTTAGACTTTTTCGTACTAAACCGAAAGATCAGTCTGCAGTGTAAATAAATTATTCATTGTCTGGCCCCTGGTGGGTCTGCAGAGACAACATTTAGCTTTACAGAATTCCTCTCATGTAACGTTTACAGACTCTTGTTCGACCTAGCGGGTACCAGTAGTACTGTAAGTGTAGGGGGATGCTCTGCCCACAAAAACCAATGTGAGTGGCTAGGGAATGCGTTCACTGATGATCAGTTATCAGCTAGTAGTAGTACAACTATTCAGGGTGGGGCCAGGTGGGCTGCGGAACATTTTTCAGGGTAGGGAAGCTGCGGGGGGGGGGGGGGGGGGGGATGTTGTGGTCAATGATAAACTGCCCCCTGCCTGCTTAGGTGAAAAGAATCAAAGACAGAACCTCTAGAAATTCATGGATAACCATGTTTTGATTTTTTGTTCCAACTCCCTCCCCCCCCCCTTTTTTTTTAAATGACCCGAAATGGTGGGGGGGGGGGGGGGGGGGGCTGCTGGAGGGTGAGGTACTGTACTTCACTAGCACATCCAGCTATATAGGGACAGTGGTTATATTATTATTAAGCATCCCGCCACACCACGGTCTAATGAGAGGCTTCCGTCTCGATTCTCTCTCGGAGGAGAACCATCAAAGTTTTAAAAAAAAAAAAATCCTGCTGGAATCCCATTTTCTTTGCTCATTTCCAAAACAAAAAACAAAAAAAAAATGTTACAAGACTCCTCCAAGCAGACGGATTTTTCTGTCTAGGGCTGGAACAGCTGGACCACTATAATTACTGTAGTCATGCACACTTGTAGTACCTACTAGATCTAGTACTACTTCTACTTGTGCTCAAATCGCACTTGATGAGTTATTTATTCAGAAAAATTACAATTTATACTGCCCCCCTTCATGCATTCTAAGCTCTCAATATTTCTTCTTTTTTTTTTAGTTTGTATTTCATAACCCTGTGCAGTGTTTCTTATGTCATAAAATTGCATGTTTTCTATCAATTACATGTACATTATAAACTTACATATCTGATTTTTTTTTTTTAGGTTTTTTTTTTTTAAAATTCAACTCCTCATGTATATTCTTGCATTGAAATTGCTGCTAAAGGGTTGACAATGACAACAATGCCTTCGGCTGAACCTGCAACTTTCCAGCGTCCCTCTTGCCGGTATGAGAACCTCTCTTCCCGCTTTGAGCTGAAGAATCGCAGCTTTCAGCGCCAGTATGCCCACCTCTATGCAGAAAGGCTGAGTTGTATGAGGCCACGCTTGCAGAAGGTGGCCCAGGAAAAATGGGGTAGGCAGAGTTTCCAAGCAGTCTGTCTATGCATTATTTAGTATGTTTATTTTTTTTTCTTCAAAATTGCTCAATTTTGTCTCAGGTGAGAAGGAGGCAATTCTATGTTTCTTGCTAGATTTAATGATAATGCTAATCTATATGTACATTTCCTTGCCAAGTATGGGATGTGTATTTTGTGATTGCGAGGAGTAAGAAATAAAACCAGAAATACATGTACATGG
The DNA here is from genome assembly GCF_040938485.1 of Diadema antillarum. Lineage (NCBI taxonomy): Eukaryota > Metazoa > Echinodermata > Echinoidea > Diadematoida > Diadematidae > Diadema > Diadema antillarum. Next base: position 5,155,270 of record NW_027270906.1, on the reverse strand, counting down.
AAGTTGGGATTGTGTAGATCAGATACTACATATTCCACAGTGTGTTTTCATTGTTGTTTTGCTTTTATATAGTTTTGAACTAACATAGTATACAATCTGTAATAACATCAGTTTTGTTTTGTTTTGTTATTTGCTCTTCATGTCGTTTCTTTTTGGTCTTAATACCTTTGTGATCATTATTATCATTTTTTGTGAAATATTGATATTATTATCAGTATGATTATGAGAAGTAGTACTACTAGTAGTGTTATTATTTTCATTATTATTGTTATTATTATTATTATTATTATTGTTATCGTTATCAGCACTGCAGTTTTATTCTCATTATCATCATCGTCATCAACATTGTTGTGAAATTTGTATCTTATATTCAAATGTAAAGCTAAATTATTCTGTGCCAAATGTTTCTGTATAGTATCATGTATCTGTACAGATAGATCTGTATGGGAAAGGAAGAAAGGAGATAAGACATTATTGTCTTAATCTTTCCAGGTCAAGATGCTCCCCTTCGTCAAATCTTCCAGCTGAAGAAGGGAGAAAAATGTTTTGTCATCGGGACGCTGTTCAAGAAGATGGAGCTAAAACCAAATATTCTCAGAGAAATCAGTGAAGATGTAAGTTTAGAGCAGAATGCATTGCGAGTCATCACAGCCATCATATTTCTGTCAGCTCTGTGTGAATAGCCAGTGACAAATGGAAGGTGTCTCTCAGTTACTTTTATGAGTATTCAGAGTTACAAAGCGTAAAGAGTTTTTAAGTTATTCTGATTTTGTACTGAGTCTTCAGGGTCACCTTGAAGTTTAGATGCTTCTCCTGAATAGTGGGAAGTGGCCATCATGATATTTGATGACCAAAAAGATGATCAAAAAAAAATTGATTAAAAAAATAGAATCAGGTGTGATAACAAGAGGATTATAAGATTCCAGCAGTGTAAATGTTACCATGATATTTGATTGATGTTCTCTTAAAATATGTTTTATGTACGCTTACAGAGAAATCTGACACCACAGCCTCCCAGAGAGCGATTCACATCCGATGATGATTTTGTTGTGCTTGAGGATGAGCTGCAGAGGGTGAACTTGGCCGGTGATATCAATGTTCAGACCACTATGACGGGTGAGTGATATACATAGAGGTGAATCCATTCATTTGTACTGATGGAGGTGTGTGTGTTGGGATGATAGGCAAACACACCAATTCTGACTTTGCCCAAACATCACTTATTACAGATAGCAGGTCTCCCAGCAAAACAAGTTGCATTTCCAGGATGCTGATTTGCTTAGATGATGAAGTGAAAAATTTTGTTGAGATATTACTAAGATATGCTAAGGCATGCATATAATCATTTATGCTGTTTGAATGTCATAGAAGTAGTATATTTGTGATATTCCGCGCATATTTTTGTTCCGCCATTCTACTCTTTTGCACACAAATAGAGTATGCAAGAGATTGGAACACGTCAATATAAACAAAATGTGAATAATTCAACACTTTTTAAGACAATCGATGTCTGATTTTCACTGAGTGTTTCTCTAATGTTTCAAAATTTTACTGAGTCCATGCTAGAAGGATATTCAATGGAAGAGGTAAAAACTGATGTGACCAGGTTCTGTGTCTGTTACATGGCACATTTCGGATCATCAAACTGGAATCTTTTTGTCTTCATGTGAAGGTGTGGTGATGGCTGTCCTAGGGCAGGAGAATGAGGACGGCATGTTTGAGGTGGAGGATACATGCTACGTAGACCTGGTTGAACCTGACGTCGTGCCCAAGTTTGAAGAGGATAGGTGGGTCATAAAGTGTACAATATGACATGTTTGTCAACAGTTTGGAACCTTCACTGCTTTATCGTGCCAGTTACATTGATGTCACCACTTATGTAAACTGTATACTGGAGGTGACGGTGCTTAACCATTCATCTTCTAAACTGTTATTGATGATATTATTAATGACCATTGGTATTTTTTTAATTGTAGTTGATATTGGTGTTGTTCTTGTTGAACCATTTCAGTCTTTAGAAAGTTATTGTAAGTAAACTGAAGGATAAAAGTTTAAATATGACTTACATGCATTCATACATACATGATTATACTTTAGGCATCAAAGCAGGGGAACAAAAACTGCAGTAAATGTGTGAACAATTTATGCTCACTTATTTGAAGAAGGTAGGATCTTTCATACTCATTTTAAACGAAAGCACCAAAGAAAAGTACAGATAAAAACAAAAACAAGGACAGGACATATGCTAGTGCCACAGGCTTTCCCTGCTATCGAGTTTCTCCAAGTTTGTGTGTATTCTTTGTGTGACATGTATTGTGTCTGAAATGTATGTTCAAGCTTGTACAAATTAAAGGACAAGTTCACCTTCATAAACATAAGGATTGAGAGAATGCAACAATATTAGTAGAACACATCAGTGAAAGTTTGAGGAAAATTGGACAATCGATGCAAAAGTTATGAATTTTTAAAATTTTTGTGTTGGAACCGCTGGATGAGGAGACTACTACAGCTTGTGAGTCATATGCGTACAACAGTATAAAGAAAATGTAAAAGAAAATTCAACATATTTTCACTTTTTTCGCATAATAAAAGAGCTCTTGACTTGCCTCTTTCTAAAGGCAGGGGGAATAATATTGCCCATAACATTTGTCGGTAACGAGTCAGGGGAATGTGTACTTTTTTCAAAAGATGGAATTTTGTGAAATTCTCTTTATATTTTCCTTACATTGTTGTACGCAAGTTATTTATACACTGCAGTAGTCTTCTCATCCAGCGGTTGCTGCACAAAAATTTTAAAAATTCATAACTTTTGAACGGATTGTCTGATTTTCCTCAAACTTTCAATAATGTGTTCTACTAATATTGCTACATTCTCTCAATCCTTATGTTTATAAAGGTGAACTTGTCCTTTAATGTGAAATGGTGCATGTGCACCATTAACTTTGCACCTTCAACCTTCCTTTTGTTTTGCCAGGTACATCGTTCTGATGTGTGGGCTGGGAGTAGGGAGCGAATCTACCGACATGATGAGCCTCCAGCTGATGTTAGACCTCATCACGGGCCAGCTTGGCACCGAGGAGCAGCAGGAGATGTTCTCCAGGGTGGTGCGGGTCGTCGTCGCCGGCAACTGCCTCAGCAAGAGCATGCAGGACAAAGATGTCCTCACCACGGTAAGCAGAGGAGGAAAGCAGCTTGAGAGTGTTGTGTATTCTGACAAGTGCTAATTAGGTCAGGTGATGTGTGCTGTTGAGCCTAGAAATATTCGTGGTTCAAGTTCACAGGAGTTGTTTTGGCTCAGGTGTTACGACCAAAGACTACCAATCATGATGCTCCTGGTTCAAGTCCCTCGGCTGTGGTGATCGTGCACCTAGCCAAGGCACTCTAGTCTATCATTGCCTCGCCCTTCACGGGAGGCTTGAAGTCGACAGTCCCATGGATGCTAGCTTACATGCATCTGATGTTTCATTTATAGTAGTCACATATGATCAACTTAATATTACATAATACCGCATTCTTTATGTGGAAACATTTGTCTTTGCATATTCTTATATTTTTTCTGTTTACTGCATATTGTTTATTCATATCTATTGCCATCTATCTCTTCCATTCCCGCAAATGTTCCACCTGATCAGGCCAAGTATCTTACCAGGAAAACCCAAGCAGGAACTGTAGAAGCAATGAAGTCTTTAGATGACTTCCTGATTCAACTCACGGTGAGTAAATCTCGCATTAGTTTTCTGCAGTTTTAGGAACATCATGATCTTTTGCTTACAACTTGCTTTGGTCTAGTCAGTCACCCATGTACAGTTTACAAGATGTTGTTCTGGTGTGGGTTAGAGTGTAGTGCAAGATGGAAAAAAGTTACAAGGGTAATTATTAAAAGACAGCTGAAAAGTGCATGAGAGCCAGATTATAACCGACAAATGGACTGAAAGTCTACCCTTGGGAAGGCATCATGAAAATTGCTTGAACTTGCTGTAGTGACATAATAGCAATTTTTGAAAACCAATTGAGCTCTCCTGAGATTCTGATTATCATGTTATCCATGTAATTTCAAAACAAGTTACAATCAGCCACTGGAAATGGCAAGAGAAGCTTTGGTGCCATATTAAAGTGATTCCTGGAACCTCTGGACATAGTTCATGAAGAAAAAAAATGCTGTTGTACAGCATCTTGAAGATGACCTCTGCCGCAATATTAATCAAACAATCCTTTTCACTGATGAATTCAGGAAATATTGATTTTCTCAGCATTCCTCAGCATTTTGTTGCAAACTTTAATATGACTAAGTTTACTGCTGGTTGCACCACCTAGTATTTCCCTCCATTACTGTTTTCTTCATGTAGAGCTGTGTGCCTGTTGACGTCATGCCCGGGGAATATGACCCTGCCAACAGTAGTCTTCCGCAACAGGCTCTTCATCGCTGTATGTTTCCCCAGGCAGGTCTCTACCCAACCTTCAACTGTGTCCCTAACCCTTACGAGGCCAAGATCGGAGGAGTTAGGTAAGTCACATCCATACCCAATATCTACACACAGAGTGATAGAATTAAATACTCTTCCTGCATGCTCCAACAGGTAATTAGTCAAGTGTCTGATTAATTGATAGAGACAAGTGCCGTCATATTTTGTCTTCCTACCAGTGAGTCTGTGTTGTTCCTGATTACCAGGCCTGTTGGGTACTACAAGTAGATTACATGGTTGACAACAATTCAGTTTTATTTACCCTTGCTGAGACTTTAATACATTCGTTATTTATGGCAAACATCCACTCTGTTAAAATTGCTATTACTGTAAATTCCATAATGTAGTCGCTTCCTAATGTACCCGTACTCATTCCTTACATACTTGCTTGTGATTCTCATATCCATTTGTTTGTTTGTTCACACAGAGTGCTTGGCACATCTGGGCAGAACTTGACCGATATCTATCAGATTACAACGATGGACGACCGACTCACGATACTGGAAGAGACACTTAAAGTGGGTCACCTTGCACCAACAGCTCCAGACACGTTAGGTAGGAGCAGTCACATCTTATGAGGAGGGGTGCTCACCAAACTCAAGTTGTCATGATCACAGTTGAGGTGTGAATTTTCTTCAGTTTGTCTCCCTGTGCGAATGAAATTTGTAAGATCGCAGCTTCTGATCTGTAGTCTAACAAACATCTACTGCTTTCCGGGCAGCAACACTACCACTAGGCTATCCCTGGTTGCTGACAGTGGCACAATGAACTTGAAACAAATACCCAAGCTCCAAAATTCTGACATTGTTATGTTTAGTTGTCCAAGGTGGACAAGGCATTAATGAAGCAAGAGAATATTAATCAGAGGGGTGACGGTCATCATGTCACTGTCGGCAACCAGGTATAGCCTGGTGGTAGTGTCGTTTCCCGGAAAAGCAGCAGATGATAGGTTCGAATCCTGTGGTTCCTCTTTCTGACATGTTTGTTAAATTACAGATCAGCAGTTGAGATCTTGTAAATTTTATTGTAGAGGGAGACAAATTAAAGAAAAGTCACACCTCAACCGTGACCCCTCTGATTAATATTCTCTTGCTTTCATGATCACAGTTTGAAAAAAAAATAAATCCATTAAATCTTTGTGTGTGATAAAAGAAGACCTTCAGATCAAATTTGTGAAAGATACATATCTTCAGTTGTCATGTGTACTCTTGATATGAAGAGTACATTTTATGCTCACCTGAGCCAAATAGCTGAAGACCATGATTTGATCATGGTAGCCATGCTGCACCCTGATTGTACTGCCTCATAGCTGTTAAAAATAGTGTTGTCATATTGCTGGTGAATATGGTAGTTTGCTGCAGGCGTGGAGTGTCAGAAAAGCGAATTGTTCTGCTCAGGTGAGAACTAGACCTGTGGGTCTCTTGTTCTACTCACTAGGATTCCCATGGTCATGGGAAACTTGGAAATGCCATGGAATTTTAACAATGATTTTCCAAGCCTGAAAAATTCATGCAAAATTTGTTTTGCCTTTCAGTGATCTTGTGGTTTTTTGCCATGGTATTTTGCTCTTGAGGAAAACATTTCATCGAATGAAATTGGACCTACTTGTCTCCCACCTACAGTGTTGATGTGGTATACACACCAACATTTTACATGGACACTATTTATCTAATAGCAATTTCCAGTTATTTAGCATCAAGCGCTTAGGTTCTTATGAAGTTACTGCCTGAAAAAGGGTCCTGGATTTCTGAAATTTTACATGGAATTTAATTTAGTAAAAGATGCTGGAACCCTGACTTTCTAAACCTGAACAAAGCTCTCCAGTCTATGTAACATGTCCTTATGTGGTGTTCTTTCATTATTGAATTCATGTCTCATTAATGAGTGCAGGGAGGTGAGTCTCATCTCACCTCCCTGGCGGTGGGCATCTTTCTGTCTTTTCCTGCTCTACGTCTGTCTAATCCTCGTATCATTGTCTCACCACCCCCTTCTCTCCCTTCATGTTATTTCTCCAGCGTGCTACCCCTACTATGACCAGGACCCGTTCATCATCAATGACTGCCCAGCCATCTACTTTGCAGGCAACCAACCAAAATTCCAGACTAAGAAATGGACAGGTGAATATGCAAATCGGATTTCTCTCATCAAAGAAGATAAATATATCTAAATAAAAAAATTAAAAAAAAAACATACAAATGTATCAATGAGAAAAGACTTACACGAGAGTATAGTGATAGGATAGTAGGTTTGTAGAAAACATAAAAAAGAGCAATTATATTAGGATATTTTAGATATGACCAGAACAGGCATAATCTTCGACGACCATAAGAGAGCCTGTAAATGAAGTGTATAGAGAAATATATGATATATGTTGAAAACTAGAATGTGATATTAGCAAGGGAGTGTAACTGTTGCATCGCTGTAACAATAAATGTAATAAATTTGCTTTAATATTTAATAACAAATGTCATCATAACAGAATATCAAGTTACTTGGTTGAGAGAATAAAAATGAGCATGCACTAGCATGCACTAGCAGTTTCAGATTGATAAAACATATTTGAATTCTCGAAAATGTTGTTTCTCTATCAATATTTCATCCTCTCAGGATCCGGTGGAAAGGATGTACTGTTGGTCACTGTGCCAAGCTTCCACGAAACGAAATCCTGTGTGTTCGTCAACCTTCGCACGCTGGACTGCCAACCGTTAGTCTTCTCTTCAGACCTCAACGCGAGCTGATCGGCCAGACAGTTTTTTTTTTTTTTTTTTGCTGTTGTTTTTTGGAGATCCATCAGGCCGGAGCACAATGACAGCAAGGAAGGACAATGGACTGATTTTTCTTTTCTCTCACGCAGTGCCAAACACATTGTGATGTCATGAAATACTCTTCCTCCAAGCTAATCAAATTGCATCTTGGGATCCAAAATATTGTGGCAGTGGCACCTCAGTGAGAAGATTGATGGGATTTCTGTATCTAGTACATCCACAGTCAGAAAGGATAAAGGATAGATGTCTGGTAGAGTGTTATGTACTGCTAGAACTGTAATTTCCCTGTTCACAAAGTGTGTCTTCAATATCTTTCAAAATAGAGGAAAATATAATGCCTGAGCAAGGTAGTAACTACCATGCTAAACTGAAATTCCCCCTTCTGCTTTGAAAGACAAAGTGATGTCTATGACATGGCAAGAATTTCATGGGATATTCCAGTTTTGTGTACCTGTGAATGTAACTTTGTGTTGTAGAGGAAAATATTGAGCAACAAAGAGCAATGGCTGAATACTGTTATTGTTTTGTCGCAGTAGTCCTACCTTTATGTCGGGGCACTTACAGTACCCTGTTACGTTTCAAAGGAAAGTACATGTAAATTATAACTCTGAATTCCAATTTCTCCTCTGTATCAATTAATCATTGTGGGAACACATGAGAATTTCTACAGCTAACCTGGAAGTCAACATAGGGATATTTTCAGCCTACTCACAGACAGGCAGATTTTTGTGCACTTGGATTTAATTATTCTGTCCATCGGGGCACGATCTGTCATATGTCACAAACTCATATGTCAAACGTCAGTCTCACATACTCCATGTAAATCTGTTATTGTATTAAAACATCTTTGATGTCAGCTTGTAAAATGTAAGATTATCAAGCAGACTGTATCTCTGCGTGTGTGTATGTGTGTGTACGTGTATGTATGTTAATGATACTACTGTACATGTACAGTCAACCTCGCCTAAGTTGAATCTTTTTGGACTGAAGAAATAGCTTAGACTTGGAGAAATTTCGATGTATGAGGGATTAAAATTAATAGACTATGAAGAGTAGAGGACTTGAAAAGACCTTCAACTTGGGCGATTGTTCGACCTATGAGGGGTTGACTTAAGCAAGGTTGACTGTATGTACAGGCGACTTCCATCACAACGCAGTCCTCAGGACTGGCATTTTTTTTTTTTTTTTTTTAATATCAAAATTTCACTTTAACCGAACTAATAAAGTACATAATGAAAACATACAAACAGTGCATATATTGTATATTATTTATTGTCCATTCATCATACAGTGCACTCAATACGCTGAAGAGCAATGTTGATGCGATCAGGCTATCTCATTCATTTCTTTTAGATTTTACATTGAAGAGAGCATAAAGTTGTTTGTGCCTTACTTTCATGCTTAGTGTGAAAATGCATGTATGAGAAGTGATGGTTTAGAATCCCACATCTTTCCTTCTCCGCTCCCCACTTCACAGCATTCGAGACACACCTCCACTTCACTATTAAATGATGTCAGTGATTCTGTATGTCATATTAACTGCTTTAAATAAGCAAATTTCATCTAGTCCTTTATGCATCACTGTGCTAAAAATATATCTCCACACAGTTTTCTTGCACATCAATTTTGTCATGCCACATGGTGTGTATTTTTCAGGGCATTTGAGCAGAGATTTCAGAGGATAAGTACAGTGTAGTAATGATAACTTTGAACATACATGGAGAATAAAAGTTAAAGATCAACTTTTTCATTGATTTTGTCCATACTTTGTCTACTTCAATAAAGTGGTATGGACATGGTGTATTGTGCATGTATATTGATGTGTAAATAAAACTTGACAAACGAGGATAAAAGCTCTCTGCCATATTTGATAGAAGTCTATGAGTGCATACAGATACAACTCGGTAATTCTTCATAAATGATTTTTGTTTCTGCTAAAAATCGTAACACAGGTTGTTACAAGTAAGCTGTAAGAGATCACACGGCCATTATTGCATCACTACCAAATGGTGCTTTAAAGGCATTACGTTTTTTTTCTCTCTCTGATAAAAGTAAGAAGTTATTTTATGAAATTGTGTATTTTTTTTCCCCTGAAGCGTGTGTAGTGTATGTATGTGTGATTTACCCATTTTTATACCCACATGTTTGACCTGCAGAGGTTAGCAACCCTCTTAGTATGACATCGGTAACACCTACAGGGCTGCAAACTTCTGACCTGAATGAGTTGTAGTTTCATACCATGAAATTGTACATTGTATTTGGATTGATTCATTATTTTTATAATTTTCATTGCGGAGGGTCCTATTGTAATTTTTTTTTTTTTTTTTTTTTGAGGGGACTGATTAACACCCCCATAACCATCCTATCAATATGCAACTGATATTGCAATTCAAGCCAGTAGGCTGTCTATGGTCATGATAGAGTTAAGGTAGAAACTTGCATGATTTCTTCAATTGAAATGGTATGTGCACAACTGGTTGCCTGTAGCCCTCTTTGTAAAAGCATCGCTGCAATAGAATGACAATTAAAATGTTTCACCTACATGTAGATATCTGCGTTTCACAACGAAACACATCAGCAACAGAACAACTCTATTCCTACCTTTCCACAAAATATCAAAAGAAATGTCAGAAGACAAACAGCTGGACACTATATGCTGAATTGCAGTACGTAACACTTTATTAGATCTGAAGAATATAAGAGTAGAAAAGTGAGAAAAAAGCAACCTGTGCAAACGTACATGTAGAAGATACATATGAGGAAAGCATTACACATAATACATTTTATTTCCATCAATGTTAATGCCAGACACATGTACATAACTATACTCTCCATTTGTAATACATCTAGAGTAAAAGATGAGTATATTATTAAAAAATTGACTCTGATTATCTAGCAGTATGACCAAGGGGTATAAAAAACTAAAGCTGTTGCATATATACTCTACACATTTACATATGTACACCTCTCTTTTTCCTTTTCTACATTTATAATTTGCCTTTTAATAGGAACTTACTACAGTGCACTCCCATTATAATGAACACGGTTATAACGCAATTCCGGTTACAAGGGAGTAAAAATTCAGGCTGCAATATTTTCCACTATGTATTTCTATTGTTTATTTGTTCGTTATAACAAAATTTCAATACATGTATAACGAAAGAGAACAGCCGATCCCGAAGACTTTGTTATAATGGGAGTCCACTGTACCAAAGTTGCAGCTTCCAACAAGACTCCAGTTTTTTAAACAACTGTCGGATTTTGTGCCGATGTTGTAAAAAAAAAAAGCCAAACAAACAAACCTAGAGATATTTTCTTTACCACCCATTCTAATCTCATTATTGCTCTTTTACAGATTAACTAGTCCCTGAAATTTCTACAGAGGGAATGAGAGCGAGAGTGAAAACAGAAGAACCTCCTAGATTCAAATGTATTCTTTGCAAGTCACAGTAAGTAAAGTTACCTCAGCGTGTTTTTCATGTTGTAATATTTTCTCTATTCCTCTTCCATCCTTTCGTCTGTCTGTCTGTCTGTCTGTCTCTTTCTTTCTTAACTCTCTCGCCCCTGCCCTTCAACTTTTAAAGCTTTTTCTTTCCATCCTCAAATATTTGGTGAAGACTTCCTTACCTACTGAATTTAACCCTATATGTACTTTGAGTGTCGATTGGCACAGAAAACCCCATAGCTTTGTATGAAATGTCCAAAGTCAATCACACTGAAAAAGGGTTAATGGCACTGGGATATCTCAACAAGTTTTGTCAGCAGAATTTGTCCTCAGTGCCAGTAACACATCCCACAGAACTACATGGCAGAGTGATGATTACAAAGAGGAATACACTGTACTTGTTTATCTGACAGACCAAAGTGGTCACTTTTAACACTGAGCTCAATGCACTATCAGTATTAAACAGTGACTGCTATACTTTGCCTTCAGTCACAATAAACTGAAATATGCACTTAGACACTCATATCTTATAATAGGCCATTCAAACTTACATACACTGTAGAACATATGCAGTCCATCTTATATCTTTAAAAAAAACTGATATTCAATACACCACACAATATGTGTGAAGCTGCAACACAAATTTAGGCAACAATAAGTTATCATTATTTTACAGTAATAAGTTATCATTATGTCATATTTGTGCACACACACAAATTTCCTCTTTTTGGCACATGTACAGTTATAATATGCATGAAAAGTTATATGTTGTGGTTGCTAATAGCAACAGCTACGTCAAAGATGAAAGCCGGGAATCGGGACAAAATGAGAATACTCTTGCTTTTAATTTCATACTTTAGAGTTTGTTTCTTGACACAATATAAAATGGCATAATGAGCATCATATTATTACACGATACAATATACAGTCAATACATGAAAATAGTGGACTTTACTTCCATGGTCTACATTGACAGCTTGGCCAGGCTTCAGGGCACGGGCCTGAAGAATTCACTCCACACGATATTGGCGACTACAAACTACCACAACTTAAAACTGGAATGTGCAGTATGTTGGAATGACTAGTTTGCAACCTGAAACAAGGTTGTGATAAATCCATTTCTCTCCCTTAATATCAACATTACAATAATTTAATATGCATACAATACAGCACTTGAAAAAAAACCTTGTAACTAACATCAAAACTTTGTCATTGTATGAAATACCTGCTTGGTTAGTTGTTGGCTTCAGTTAGCTTTCAAAGAGACGTCATCTATATTAACAGTACCATCATACAGCGTTTTAAATTGTTAGTTTTTAATGTAGTGCATGGCACACACTTTGATTGCTGGCAGAGTGTACAGCTAAAAAAAAAAAAAATAGCAGTAATTGGCAATGTATGGCTCCACAAGAAAGAGATTAGCTGACCATGAAAATTTGCTTTTGCAAACTGATGGAACACAGTAATGCTTTTAAAGTAGTGTTTATTACTGGTGTTCAATTTTTCTGTACATTATTATTTCATTAGTTGTAATCTATCAAACATTGTCATGATTCAGTTGTCATTTTTACTACTTTTTCTTTTATCATATTAGCTGAATTGTGATCAAACAATTTCATATTTATTAATTCATTTCTTATTTCATTTAAAAATGGGACATCTACAAGTACTCCCTAAAACTGGCTTGTACAAAAGTACAATGTCAATAATCCAATGTTACATATTTATATCATTCACAAAGCCTCAAATAAGCTCAGATAATTTCTCCTTCCAATGAACATGCACTCTTGAATATGATGACAAAAACAGAAAACAGACACACATGTTCAGAGTTTTGAACACAATCCTGTCCCATCGTGTACATCATATTGGCTGCAATGACTAGGAAGGAAGAATCTATATTCTGTGGATCCCACCATCAATTCAGTGTGATCTGTGAGATGTTTCAATGTGTTGTGATGATAAGTTGACATTTTTGTTCGACTTTTAAAGTGCCAGGCTGAAAAATAACATGCTAGCACATTAACAAATTGGACACTTGCAACTGAGTCGAATGTATCTACAAAACAACCAAAATCTGACTAAAGATCTTTTTGTTTGTTATTAAGTCCTTGCATTACAGCTCACTTGCCGTGGTCAAGTGTTAAAAAGGAATAGGGTAAAGATATCAACCAAGAGACCTAGAACCCCGACATATCCACAAGGGACTTCATGCTCCTCACGTGCACTTTATGCACATATGATTCACACACGATATCAAGATGCTTTTCCACACACCAGGCTTAGCTGCCAGTTATGGACCACCTTACAGCTAAACAAAGCACAAGTATGGCAAACAATGTATGCAAGTCGATTTGAAAACAAGTAAATATGAGGTATGATCCACAGCAAATAACAGACATTACCATACACAGACAAGTTGTCCCTAAGTGATAACCTCTGCAGCTGCCCACTCTAACTCACAGCACAAAGACTGGGATACCATGCACTCCCGTTATAACGAAATTCCAGTAACAACGAAGTAAAAATTCAGGCCGCCAAGTTATCCACTCTATGTATCTTTAATGTTTATTTGTTCACAATTTCCATGTAACGAAAGAAAACTGTCGGTCCCGAGGACTTCGTTATAACGGGAGTCCACTGTACATCAAAATAACCATTACATAACATAAACCTAAACTATAATCCAGTCTTTTCAAACACAAATGGAAAATCCACAACACGCACGAAACAGAACTGTCCACTGGTTAGAATAATTTTCTATGCTATGTCTTTACCTACATAGACATGAAACAACAACAAATTAACAAACAATTAGACCTTGCTGTAGGATGAGAATCTAGTATGTGATTTGAGAAAAAAAAAAAAAAAAATGTGTTTACCCTTTGGAAAGTGTACGCGGTAAAGACCTATTCAGTTTTTACTGGCTGGAATAGTAAATATCACATTTTATGAAAAAGACCAGTTACTATAAATATCATCTCATGCATCATAACAAAGGGTAAACACACTACAATCTTGGTCTCAAGATCAGCTACCTACTATGTAACAACTTCACAAGTACTGCATAGTAAGTCAAATTGAGTATTGATTGATTTTGTGCGTGTTGTTCACTCCCTCTGATTTGACTTCTTTAAAGCCAACACAAATTACAATTGACTCTGAAATTTAGATTTCTGGAAAATGTTTGATCATACTAGGATCAGGTTATCAATATGACATTGTATCAAGTTTTTGGCACTGAAAGCGCTGTGAAAATGTTTTCAATGAAACGCTCTTGATTGTGAACTGAACTCTGATCTACATATATGGGGTGAGTTGTTTCTGACTACAAATAAAACAATGCCTTGTTAGAGATTCCTTCTTAATGATTTTCTAGTCATGGCTGCCCTCTTTTTGAAATGCAAACAAACAAAAAACCTACACCCCCTAAAAAAACCCCCCAAAACAACAACAACCAGTGGTACATCCCCCTTCGAGTATACACCCAATCAAGAGGTTGCCATGGAAACGACCAAATGTACTCCAATACCTGATGACCAAAGGTTATGGTATCAGACGGCCTTTTGTAATTCACTTCATCTCAGAGGAGGTTTTCTGCCGGTAGAAAAGGAGGTATGGGGTGGCAGAGGTCTCGCTCCCTGGAAGGGGGTTGAGCAGCGACGAGAAGTCATCCTCGGACATCACGTGTACGCGGTCGTCGTCAAAGTTGGCCCAGGACGAACTAGAGGACATAGCTGGGCCTGGACCTTGGCATGAGGTAGAGGAAATGCTAGACGAATGTTCAGCTGGTCCTGAGGGAGAGACATAAGAAGTTCATGAGTCATGGTAATATCTTCCCCTCGGCCTTCCACTTTTTTACAGAAGTAGTAGACTCTATATGTGTGATGTGAAAACTAAAGAATGACGACACGAAGAGAACTTCACTTCCAATAACCCCTTAATGTAACATATCACGTCAGAAACTTGTCATGTGATTGAGCATCACAGGAACACAATATAATGTTATAATGACGTACATGCATTTGAAAAGGTAAATATGACACTTTTGATAGGCAAGGACAGTGATTTTCTGTTTGAAAACACATCTCTTCCATTTCAAACTAGAAAAGCACTCAGAGAGCACAGACCTCCGCCAAGCAGCTCATTTCCACCCATACATGCATGCTGAAAATCGCGATCGTCCAATTCCCGAAGATAAAGAAGCCTCTGTTTACCTCATTAGCTTCCTGCATGCTGTGCGGCGCCTTAAGCAGAGCTTATGCTTTAGTGCGCGTATGCAAACCTCAAGTATGCGCAGCTTGAATTCCCAAGTTCATTGACCCTATTGGGCAAAAGACAAAAAATTCTTTAAAAATTAATAAAAATTCCCACATCACTGCTAAAATTTAATCATCTGTTCGTCTCATTATCAAATTTTTCCTGTAAGTTTCATCCAAATCAGTTCGCAACTTTTTGAGTTATTTTACAAACAGGCAGACAAACAAACAAATCTACGCCAATAAAAACAACACCTCCTTGGCGGAGGTAAAAAGGCGGAGGCATTTCACTGCAAATTGGCTGAAAAACAGACATCATTTGGACTTGGTACAGATACAAACAAAACCATAATCTTCGAAGATTCATAGCACTTGCATGAAAGTCAAACAGTCCAACGTGTGTCACTGTCCACTCAAAGCACTCGGCAAACCATCCCTGGAAATCTTGGCAATGGGTGTGACGACAGACCACATTCGTACATGATCGAAAACTGACCAATGGTCAATCCTTTTGAATAGGGGTATGATCCCACAATCTAGCAAAGGAGGAAAAGCTGACCCATGAATAACATGGAAATTGCATAATCATATGAAATACGTGAAGACAGTGCTACACAATCACATGATATACTTGAAAACTTGTATGTGGATAAATTAAAAGAGTCCAGTCTGACGTGATGGACACTAACCTGATGGAGTGCTCCTTTCTGGCACCCTGGCATAGGCCATGTAGTGACCGCTGGAGCTTGAGATCCCGCTGTGGGCAACGACGGCGCACAATTCAAACGCCCCGCCCCTCTGACTGCAGGAGCTGGCACACCATCTGGCCAAGCTGAGGGTCAACGGCACTGCGAGATGGTCGTTGACCTTCGTCACAGAGCCCCCAGGGGAGAAACTACAGTGAGAATAAAAGACAATGGTATGAGAAGTAATCGATCAATCGGCAACAAACATCAACTGCTTTCATGTTCTCATTGAATTTGATGAAAATAAGGCCTAATATTTACCTTTACACATTAAAAGCTGAAGTTAGTGGCTGAAAATGGCATTTGTAACCAAATGTTCAGTACAGTGACCATTGACCTTGACCGTCGACTTATCACAACTATCATTTCTGGTATTTTCACTTTTTTTTTACGTGTGCCAATCTGCAAACCCCACCCCTTTACTGAATTCATGTGTTCACTTTTTGTTATTGTAATTCATGTGATATCGGAAACAAAAGCTAAACTGAATTGACACAAATGGAATTTTCAATTTCTGAGTCCTATGAAACATAGTTACCACAATACTTTCAAACATCAGCTTTGGACAGATGAAGGCAGGACATCTCGATTAAAAAAAAAAACAGAAAAAAAAACAGAAAAAAACCTGACAGATCTGAACATCAAAATACCATATGTGTAGTAAGGCTGTTCATATGACGACAAGCATTGTAGAATCAAGCTCAAGTTGTCCCACTTCTGTTCAGCAAATGAAACAGGATGGTGCTACACAAAACAACACTCTTGACAGAGGGTGCGTTCGAGCGCTCTCCTAAAGCGAACTGTACCGTACTGTACCCGTGCCAGAGGAGTGCTCGAACGCTCCTAAAGTGTACCGTACCGTACTGTACCGAGCCAAAAGTGGACCACTTCCCGATGTGCTCCAAAAGCCTACCAAAAGCGTATCAAAAGTTCGCTGTAAAGCATGCGCGTATCATGCGCATACGTCACAATGCAGAGACATCATTCTCTTTGTTCGGGACAGGTGCAAGTAGTTCAAGCGCCAGGTGGATGACATTCTTGCTACAAAATGCATGACCTTTTCTAAAAATAACTAACGAGGTACGCTTTCTCAACAGAACGCTCGAACGCTTCAAAACTGGCACAGTTCGGTACAGTACGCTTTGGTTCAGTTCGCTTTGGTTCGCTTTAGAGCACTCGAACGCACCCACTGAAGTTGGAATAAATGCATCACTGGTTGGTATCTATTCTATTCAAGTACCAACCAGTAGAACTGGTGCCTTCACTCAATTTGCCTTCTCACCAGTTGATGAATGCACTAAACCGCTTCAGCTGGATGATGAGCACGTCTGGGAGCCGGCCAAACAGGACAGATCGTTCTGCCTCTGTGTGGTGATGGCAGTGTTCACAGTAGTACTTGTTGTCGTCAGTCAGCCGTTCCACACTCGTGAATTCTGACAGCGCCCAACTTAAGGATAGACTGGGTGGGTTGACATCTGGAGAATTGACAAGGAAACAAAAAAAATTTGCAGTCGCCACTGAACTCTTGTCAGATAAAAAGACCCTCATAGAAATATGGAGATAACTCATGACGAATTTTCACAGCAGAAGCCAATCAGAGAGAAAAGGGCAACTTAGAAAGGTTGCTATAGAGTACCAAAGTGTGATATCATAGCCATTCATCGCCATGGAAACTGGTTCTAAACAACCTCATCTGGTCCAAGTGTTTATGCGCGCACCTGAATCCAAGACACACTAAAACAAGAGACTATGACATCATCACTTTGATGCTATATAGAAAAAATGTTTTCTGTTATGTGAACTGTTTAGAAAGAGAAATGACTATTATTCAGTTTACACCATTCTGTATCTAGACTAAGCCTATGACATGTGGAAAATTTTTTTGCTCCAAAAGATCACAAAATGGATGTGCTTTTTTAAGCAGTTAGTATCATTAATTTTTCAACATCAGCACACAAACCTGGCTCTTGGTCTTCATCGTCACTCTCACTGCTGCTGGGAGGAATGCTCTGAACCGGCACACTCACGTCCTGAAAGTCTTCCCTCTTCTCCGAGCAAGACTCGCACTCTTGGCATCTCGTCTGCAGGACCAGCGTGCCCCGGAACATCCTCTCCACCAGGTCCACCTCGCTCTCCTCTCGCCTGGCGGTCTGCGTCAACTCCTTCTCCTCCTCCACTGCCGCATCATTCACATCCTGTTCAAGCCGGCAGGAATTCCCATCTGTTCTGAAGGGATTCTCTCCTGTAAGCATTTGCTCATTGTTCTCATGGATCGACTGATTCGGTTCCTTCTTAGATATTTCACTATGATGGATTTCACTTGATACAGAGTGCTCCTGTGTGTCTTCACTCAGTTCCTCATTGTTGTTGGAATTATTTGTGGTGACATTTCTCTGAATGTTCATTTCCGAGGTCCCTTGTAATTTAGTGGTGGAGTCAAGATCTGCAGAATGTCTTTCCGTATCTTGAGAAGTCTTTGAGGTGCGAGAACTGTCCGTTTCGTGATTGTCGCTGGGCTCAGTTTTCTCTTTCTTCACGACAGTGAACTTGTGGAGAGTAGACTGGTGGATGCGTCCAATGCCCAGACGTTTTTTCTTTGAGCTCAAGCAATTGCTCTCTCCATTCTTGTCGCCATGGTGACCTGGGGATGAGGCACTTCCATTGCACTCGTTTCCAGGGGCGTGTCCATTACTGAGACCACTCTTCTTATTGCCACGTCTCCTCACAGAGTCATTACTAGGAGATATTTCTCCTGGCTGATTTCCGTGCAGTCTTTCCAGCTTGTTCTTGGATTTTGACGGAAGGCCATTTGAGAGTTTGCTCTTGAGTTCACTGGGAGCAGTGACGCCATCTTTGCTGCCGTTGCAACTGGAGATGGTAGAAGCATCGCCCTTACCATTTTGGTGACTCTTTCCCCGCAGGGCATCTTGGTCACTGTGGTTAATCTTCTTGAAGCAGGAACCCTTATCCACACTTGTGCGAGCTCCTCCCAACAGCCTCCCATCTCCCCCTCCCACCATCTCCAACGGAACGCAGTCTCCCGTTCTCTCCATGTCCAGCTTCCTCACGGCCCTCACACACGGATTTGATGGAGCGGGGATCGGTAGTGGGTCGCTGCCCTTTCTGTGAGGTGTTCCCTGCTGCTGAGCACAGAGCCGCTGGCATGCCTCCTGGACATTGCTCAGGATACAACACAGCAACTCTTGAGCATCATGTTGGAGGTAGCCTTTGAACATGGGGTTCAAATCCCTGGATTTATAAAACAATTCAAAGACAGAATTATTTATGCCCGACAAAAAAAAAACAAAAACAAAATAAAACAAAATAAAATGATAATGAGGAGGAGGGCGAAAGAGATGATGGGTACAGATAATAAAGGAATGAAAATAATCTCACTTTGTCTCAAGGGGGTTACAGAAAACCTCTAAATGTGAGAGCAGTTTGTATGACACTGCATATCCAAATGTTACAATAAATAACCCTGATCTCACTGGACCTTAACCCATTGAGGACGAGTCCTGAGTATACTCAGGCAAGTGTCTATGGGAAATGCGTGTTGCAGCGAAATCAGTCCGTCCTCAATGGGGTAATTTCTCTTGCCTTAGCTATTTGCTGCATGGTCAAAGTGCAATACTCAATTCCAAGGAAGTTAGGTCAATTTTCTGACCGTCCTTGCATTCAAAAAGACAATAATTCTTCAAGATACAAGAATGTAGAGAGTGAGCACAAACATTTTGTACAAATATGAATATGTGAGTGATATTGAGTCAAAAGCATGAATATGTTCTAGGAACACAGTGAAGAAGCCAACTTCAGCAGCTACAATGCAAGTGGTCATAAGATGGAGTAACTGTCTCAATGGAGCAGTTTGCCAGTTATGCAGTAAGCTGATGAAGATTTTAAATGCAAAACGATATATTCATTTTCATTAACTTGAGATAATTGAGATTAAAGCTGCTAAAAACAGAGAAAATAAGTAAAATATATGTGATCATTTTGATATCACAATGAATTCTTGTTTTGTAACAAGAAAGTTGAGTATCACTGCAAAGATTATTTTTTTCTATTTGATGATGGCATTACCTAAAAAACTTTGAAAATGAATCTGTTTTTTGCATTTTTCAGATTAAAGCAGATAAAAGCAAAAAGAGGTTGATAAGGCTAATGTTTGTACCTGATTGCTTCTAAGATGTCCTCAGGATACATGGCCAGCTCCTGGCCCGAAGGCATCATTCGATCCAGGTAGAACCGCTCCTTGTCCGACATGGTGTTAAACAACTAAAGATAGAAGACAGGAGACCAGTGAGACCATAGATGTGAGTCTGGCTGAATCTGTGATGTCATAGTCACTTGGATCACAGCTAGTTTTCACTATGCACACAGTTCAAATGTGCCTCCCTTTGATAGGCTGACTTGGTCATCACAAAACAGAATGATCCATTCTCTACTTTTCAGCATGGAGAGTAAAACCTACTTTTCCTACCACTTGCCTAGAAAACTGATAAACCTTATTCCTTTTGTAAAAGCTTATTTGGAATAGACCTGCATGTTCAAAGCACCCCCAGAGAATGCATTTTCTTCTTTCTGAACATGTTTTTCTTTTTCCAAATTCAGATCAGTTGAAAAATACAAGCTCAATATGCAAATTACCTTCTCTGATTACTTGAGCAGTAATTCTTTGAAGACCCGATTACCGTAGAGTTATTGTACCAGTCACAAAGTCAACACTCGTTGTAATTCAACAATAATGCCATGACTGCCAAGTTAAGATGAGAAAACAGTAATTTTACATGCACAACTCTAAATAACAGACAGTAGAAAAAACAAGCAATTCACACTGCAAAGAAATGTATTACCATTAAGCCTTGTTTGATAGGGGTGACATAAGAAACAACACACATTACAATGGGGAAAGGCACATACCACATTGAGCTTGTGGACCAGCTTGAGTTGGCCTAGGAACTCCTTCCTGTTCCTCCTGGCTCTCTCCTCCTCCTTGCACACAGCCTCATCCCTCTCTTGGTCCTCTCTGACCTCTCGCTCCTTGGCCTCTATCACCACGGCAACCAGCCGCGACAGCCTCTCCACGTTCTCCGAGAAGCCCGGGCAGTAGCGGAGAACCTGCAGCACGCTGTTCAGGTAGCAGGTGTTGCCCAGGTTGTGCAGACCCGTGTAGGGTGCCACTGTGACAACATACTCTCTGGGGATGCACGAAGATGATTCTGCTGCTGGTTGAGGTAGACCAGCCTCAGGAAAGCACGGCTGGGTGTTGTCATCGGCCTCAGACCTGCGAAAATAGACCACACATATGAAAGCTTTACTACATCATTTTTCTTCATAATAGTACGTATGTCCCCAAAAAAAATTACAACGGGCCCCTCTGCAATGACAACTTTAAAAATAGTGAATCAATCCATATACAATTTCAGGGTATGAAATTATAACTCATTGCCCACATCTTACAGAAAACCCCATTTGATTTGCTTCAGTGGTCAAAGAGTAATGAGGAATTTTGTAGAGCATGTCAGGAATCTCTTCCCTCCCTCCAAGTTCTGTCCATTGTGTTCACAGTCCAAAAGCAACCAAGTGCTTAACTAGGAAGAATCAGACTCATGACACGCTTTACAACAAGCCATATTTCTCTGTGACCACGTAACCAAATTGAACGGGGTTTTCTGCAAAATAGAGCTAATATGTTATATTTTAAGACCCTGAAGTAGTATTTAGACAGTTTAGTCATACTGGGACTTATCAATGCAAAAATCCGATTGTAATTCTTTTTTGGATATACAAATGTAGTGTATAAGGTGTAATTTTTTTTTGGATATACAAATGTAGTGTATAAGGTGAATATCAATAGCATCTGAAAGTAAGAACATTTCAAAGATTTCTTTCATTTCGTAGATAAGTAAGGAACATACACTAGTCTTGATTCTGTGGTTCATGAGCAAACTGCCAAAGAATTGCCTTCATAAAACTAATACAAGCACAAAATTTTGCTTTTCAGATGCATTCAACTGAGTGCTTTAGGTTCAATTGATTTATGTTGATGTTAAAGGCGTACAGTATTGTAACAAAGTAGTTCGTAGCGATATCCCTCCAGTCCTGACTCTTCCAATGTGTAGCAATAAAACTTGTTGTCGACGATGTGTGCTGATAGATTGGTATCAGGTGAGGCCCTACAATGAAACTTTGATCAGGATGGCCGAGCTAGGCATGAGTTCGTTTGGCCGCAGTATACGGCCAAGGATACCAGTTAATTCTTATCTACCAATTCATGGCTACCAGTTCGCGTCTACCAATTCTTGTCTACCAGTTCATGTCTACCAGTTCGTATCTTCCATCAGCTCCATCATCAGTCCACCATACCAGCTTCGCACATCATTCTTTTTATTACTTCTACCAAAATATCTTTACTACCAGTCACTGCTACCATTCATCACCAAGGTCCACTCACCTGCACCTGCACAGGACTCGTTGGTAGAAAAGACCACCCTTCCAGTCCTTGGTATAACTTCAACAGTTAATTGGTAGTATTTTATTCGCGAATACTTCACAACAAACAGTCCAGCTTGTTCCCGGATTGTATGTACATGTACACAGTTACTTCTACCACCGCGCAGGCCCAGTCCCGAACCTCTTCCAAATCCGGTCCCGGCCTACTACGTACATTACACAGATCTAACTTGTAATCAGAATTAGGCTATTCTGACCACTCCCTCCACTAGACTGGCCTGTACAAGGCTCGGACTCGGAAGCTCGATTCAACTCAACACGTAACTAGACGTGCCTACCATATCTGTCCCAACTCAACGACGAAACCAAATCACAATTGCCATATTATATTTTTACTCAATAATTGTTGCCGTAGTTATGCAAATCATACCTTCCACCACTAAAACACCAATTTGTGGAACAATTCTGGCCGAAACCCTACAATTTTGGTATCAAAATACTGGTATCTATTACTTCTAACCAAATCCGTAGCCAACTTACATTTGTACCCCCTTGATGCCCATACATGTATCTTACGTAATATCCGAAAAACTTACCCAAACCGCGGATTTGGACCTCACTAAAACAACATATCTACAGACAATAATTGACCATTCTTTAAATTGATCAATAATGAATAATCGATACCCAGCTTATTGTACAATTTTAAGCCATATAGCGGAATTGATCGATTTCACTACAATATGTAACTACTAATTGAGTAATTTTACTTATGTTTCCACAAACTTGGGCTTCATTTTGCTTTGGATGCCAAAACCATTCATTGCCACTGATTGTGAAATGGGTGGCACACAACACAGACTAGCCGGTATCAAGGAACCAACTCACCGTGTGCCCTCAGCCTTATCATCTTCAGTAGGTTCTTCCTTTGGCGTAGGGTGAAGCTCCTGGCGGATGAGCTTTAGGGAAAGCTTGGCTCTCTTTCTTGGGGGACTCAGAGGATGGTCCGAGGTTGCCATCCTCCCTCATTTGAGCTGACCTTTGGTTGATTATGCACCAAGACTGTGTATCAGCAGCTGACAATCTAGCAGATTCCTGGGGCCACTTTCACAGTGGAGGCACCACCACCTATGAATACAACATCCTGAATAGAGAGAGGAGGACCATAATGTTGATCAACATTAGAAAGCCTCCATTTTTTTTTTCACTTACCATTGGATGATCTTTTTATTCCATCGAGGCCTAACCATTTCTTTCTTTTATGTTCATAGCATTGCACAAATTGGGTATTGCAGTAATAATAACTTCAGAATCTTAACTTCATGACATTAGTATTACATGAAGAAATGTATTTTTTTTTTCTCATGCATTACTATTCCTTCAAATAATTCATAATCTGTCAAATTGGCAACATTGCAGGTCATGCCCGCGACATACAGGAGACAGAGACACACAATTATAATACACAAAATGCATTTTGTGTATCAAGGTTAAGGAAGAAATGATGAATGGGCAAACTGTCATACCATCAGCCCCAGAACACCTGTGTATTTGTACGTGAGGCTAATTATGATAAAACCTCATCACCTACAATCTACAGAGGTAACAAGGATATCATTTCACAGGAAAATGTCTCTGATTTCTCTGAATTCTTCAGTACCTGTACGTATGTTGTGATAGTATGTTATATGTTGTGATATTAAATACACCAAATCACTCTAAGTTCCACCCATGGAAAGTTATGTCAAGCCTTGCTCAAAAGTCTACTCATAACCAAAAGATATTGCAGAACTGCAGTATTTAGCTGTCTATTCAAATGGCAAATTCTTTCAAGTGAAATTCCAACTGAAAAGGAACACAGCCTTCACAATGACTGACATGATTTAGACATGTAGTAGAGTAAGCTTACCAGTATTTGGTCACCCACCGGAATTCGGTCACTTATCACTAATCACAAGCCAGCAAATTCTATTGTCAAAACACACACAAATCACATCATTTTACATACTGGCACTGTTCACAACAGTAAAGTCCAACAGTCCCCTCCAAAAATCCATCCAAAATCCCAAATTTCACCGTCAAAAATGCAGAATCGGTGCAACTTTTCCAAAGCGCGCATGAATTAAGTCTATTGTTAAGAATCGGGGTTGCAGAAAAAAGGCTAAATATCAAGGAATACGCCATTCTCTTGTGAGATTTTTTGCTTATTGCAAGCCCAGTCTAATTGCATCCGCAAAAATGCAGACGAAAAGCAAAATCTCCATACATGCCAATGCAGTGACGACATGTACAGGGGTTGAATGCAAGTGCCGACTAGCCAGAATTCAGTCACCAACAGGTGCCGCAAGGTCCCCAATGCAACTTAGCCCCAACAAGGTATGGTGCTGCACATTTTTCAGCAGTCTTGAATGTGCATTGATTATGAACGCGCATATTGCCTGACCGAATTCTGATCGCATTGATAGGATTCTGGTCGGTTATCATAGCAATATTTTTTTGGATTTTCTGAAATTCTATGATGTATTCAACAAAATAAAAATTGAGATGAAGGAAGTTTGATAGATCTACAGGTAGGCGTGTGGCTGTATCCAGCGACTCGGGTCATGCCATGGGCTATGGCTACAAAGACAAAGTAAAACCACACGAGTGTGGTTTTACTTTGTCAACTTTAGCATACCGCAGGGCGAGAGGTGACATGATTGAAGCCTTTAAATTATTTCATAAATATGATCAGGAAGTAGTGCCTGACTTGGGTTTAATAAAAAAATGCACAAGAGGACATACTAAAAAATTGTATATTTTTCGATCACAAACCACTACAAGAAAAAATTCATGTTACATGCGCATCAGGAAACCATGGAATAGTTTACCTAGAAATTTAATAGATGCACCCAGTGTCTTCAGCCTTGAAATTGGTTTGGATAAACTCTGGGAAAATGAACCCATAAAATTTAAGTTTGACGCCACGCCACCTGGTCACTACCCAGCTCATCTTAAGGACTGAACCTGGATCTGAATACAGAGGCTCAGCCTGCATTCAGAGTCTTCCATAGGTATCCATAGGTAGGTAGGAGTGTGGCTGGATGGTTAACTTAACGACACACGCGTGTGGTTGCATACACTGGTCACTGCCTTTATTTAATGTGGCCTTAAATCTATCTAGAGATCAATGGAGATGGCACTGATAGCAAGATGTAGATCTGACTAGATGTCTAGACTCTATCTAGCTAGACAATGTAGACCCCTTAAGGTAGTGTTGAATACTGTTGCAGTGGCAAGGCGAAGCCAAGGCAAGGCCAGACCAGGGACGCAGGGGAAGATCATTCCACCACTAGCCACTCAGTGCACAGTCCCGTAATAAGGCGTAACGGTAAGATGTAAACTTTTCTTAGACTGTTAGAGATCTATGTTCTGGGCAGAAAAGAGTAAGAAAAAGTGCCTGTAGGACTCAGTTATATTGTTGGCATCAGGTGTGAAAAGCCGACTTTAGAGGTTAGAGTTTCTGAGCTTGGTTAATATAACTGGGGAATTCCCCCTGAAAAAGGAAAACTGGCTGGCTGGCTAATGCGTGTACATTTTTCTCTTACACAGGAACGAATACATGGGACCGAATATTCCACAAAGAACCTGCACAAAACAACACGTGAATTCAATCAATAATGGCCCTCTACACAAAACATAATTTGCAGTTTTGATAGCCACTAAAATAGTATGCAAAGCTCCGATTACTATATATTTTCCGGGAAACTTACCTCCAAACTGGGCAGTTCAATAAAGTTTCTGTCGTCCTTTGCACCGACTCGTAGTGAAAACAGTTAGACGAAATTTAGCGCCAGGTTACAGGGATGGCGGCCTCAATATTAGAGCATTGCGCATGCGCGAAGGAAACAGTAACAGAGTGCCTAAAAACAAAACAAAATAAAACAAGACCGATTTCGACAAAGCTCACGACTATCATGTACTGTTACTGTAGTAGAAGAAAGCAAAGAGTTTACGATGATGTGAGGGCCTACGTTTAGGACTTCCATTAATGAAAGAGAGAGAGAGAGAGAGAGAGAGAGAGAGAGAGAGAGAGAGAGAGAGAGTGCGAAATATTGTGAAAGAATGAACAAAATAATTAAGTACATCGAATGACTGGCGAGTAGATAATGACTACAGAGCAACGTAAGGGCGTGTAGTGTGTTTGTGGGATAGGACGTGGGTGCGTATACATAGGCCCATATGCAGTGGCGTATCTAGGGGGGGGCAAGGGGGGCACGTGCCCCGGGCGCCACTCCTTGGGGGCGCAAAAAACGAAAAAAAAAAGCGAAGAAAAGAAGAAAAAAAAAAGAAAAAAAAAAACGAAGAAGAAGAAGAAGAAAAAAAAAAACTCGCCCGGAAAGGGGGGGGGGAGGGAGAATGGTGGGGGAGGGGCAGAAAACCAAATCAAACAAGATAAAAACAAAACATGATGATGACGCGGACAAAATGACAATGTTTATTGTGTTCACACAAGAATTCCATGTTCCGTAAGCTGAAATACAAAAATTTTCGGCGCGCTCGCTGCGCTCGCTCGCCAAATATATATAAAAAAGAAGGTAAGAACAAAACTTGATGACAACGCGGACGAAATGTCAATATCTATTGTGTTCTCACATGTTATTTAATATTTAGCAGGCAAAATGTTTCACTGAGCAGCGGCTGCAATTTCTTTCGTTCTGAAGCGATCGCCAATTGGATCAAAAGGCGCCAACGGTTTCGAACATACGGGGGGGGGGGGGCGCAAAAAACCCCAAATCAAACAAGATAAGAACAAAACGCAATGATGACGCAGAAATATAAAAATTTCGGCTCACTCGCTCGTACTATTAGAGTGTTTTTTCAAGTCCTCAGTTTGGTGGTATAAATCGTTATCTATAAGGCCGTCACTATATCATATCTTGATTAGAATTGTAAGATTTAATGAGCAAAAAATGACAAGAGTTCCATGTTTAGTAAGCTGAAATATAAAAATTTTCGGCTCGCTCGCTGCGCTCACTCGCCAAAATTTATCAAAAAAAGGAAGAAAAAGATAAGAACAAAACGTGACGATGACGCGGACAAAATGACAATGTCTATTGTGCTCACACATGTCATTTAATATTTAGCAGGCAAAATGTTTCACTGAGCAGCGGCTGCAATTTCTTTCGTTCTGAAGGCGATCGCCGATTGGATCAAAAGAGGACGCCAACGGTTTCGAACATACGGGGGGGGGGGCGCAAAAAAAAACAAATCAAAAAAGATAAGAACAAAACGTAATGATGACGCGGAAATATACAAATTTCGGCTTCAGTTTGTTGGTATAAATCGTTATCTATAAGGTCGTCACTATATCTTGATTAGAATTGATTAATATTAAGCAAAAAATGACAAGAATTCCATGTTTTGAAAGCTGAAATACAAAAATTTTCGGCTCGCTCGCTGCGCTCGCTCGCCGAAATTTATATATATATATATATATATATATAAAGAGATATAAGAACAAAACGTGATGATGACGCAGAAATATACAAATTTCGGCTCTCTCGCGCGCACTAATTTAGAGTATTTTTTTAAAGTCCTCAGTTTGTTGGTATAAATCGTTATCTATAAGGCCGTCACTATATCTTGATTAGAATTGTAAGATTTAATAAGCAAAAAATGACAACAATTCCATGTTTTGTTAGCTGAAATACAAAAATTTTCGGCTCGCTCGCTGCGCTCGCTCGCCAAAATTTATCAAAAGAGAGATAAGAACAAAACGTGATGATGACGCAGAAATATACAAATTTCGGCTCACTGGCGCGCACTAATTTAGAGCGTTTTTTTAAAGTCCTCAGTTTTTTGGTATAAATCGTTATCTATAAGGCCGTCACTATATCTTGATTAGAATTGTAAGATTTGATAAGCAAAAAATGGCAAGAATTCCATGTTTTGTAAGCTGAAATACAAAAATTTTCGGCTCGCTCGCCAAAATTTATCAAAATTCGCTACATTTAAATCACCCTCAAAAGACCCCTTTTAAGTGCTTTAAAAAAAGCATATCATGTAGACTTTGTTTAAAGTCCCTACCGGGATGGGGTTGGGGTTGAACACTTTTTCAGAAATTAGGGGCGCAATTTTCGCGCTTGCCCCGGGCGCCGTTTCCCCTAGATACGCCACTGCCCATATGGGAATTTACAAGGAGCTTGACAAATCTATAAATTGTGTGAATACTTTGATAAACCTCCAAGAGTTTGACGAAATTATGTCAAGTTGGGATACAGTCAAACCTTGAAGAATGAGCTTCTGTCATGACAGGGGGAGCTACACTAACACGGAAAGGATTTTCAAGGAAATTATTAGCACAGGCACCCTACCCCTATGACACACACTTACATCAACAAAATCCGTAAGAATCTTCAAGGCTGAGGAAGCAGACTACCGACAAGAAGAAGAAGGAGGAGGAGGAGATATATTGTTGTCAGTCATCTCACCAACACAAACTGCACAGAAGTGATGGAGAAAGTGCTTCTGAGGAGGTGTAGTAGTTAATCCAGCCCCTACCCCAACCAAGAAACCCCGAAATTGATAATGGTTTGAGTATTGCTTACACTTGTTTGTAATTATTGTATTGACTGTAAGCATTGTTTACTGCACTCTAACGTTTTATCAGAAAGAAAACTGCCCCATAGATTCTTTCATGACATCATGTCATGTGTTGTTTGACGTTTGAGACAGTAGAAGAATGTCCAAACTCAGTCAGACACAGGCTATATGCTGCGCGGCCATCACTTTAGAGCAGTATATATATATATATATATATATATATATATATATATATATATATATATATATGTATATATATATATATAATGATGTACACATGAATATATATGTATATATACATACATATATATATATCATATATGCATAATATACATATATACACACACATTATATATAATGTGTATATATTTATACATTATATATATTCATTCATTTATTCATTCATTTATACGTAAACCTATAACGGCAGGTCAGACGACATTTCGCTCCTGCGGCAATTGCTCTGGTCTTATTTTCCGGTCTTATTATAAGAGCTCTAGGGTTATGTTTGTGAGTAGAATAAATTTATGATTGGCTTATCGTGCAGATAACTCATGGGAGCCATTGTAGCAGGAGCAAGTGTCATGGAACCAAAGGCGGCCACTCACTAAAGACGTAAAAAAGTGGCTGTCGTATGTAAACGACTTTACTTACTTTTTTGGAAAAATTCCTTGGCCATGTAATATCTTATAATATTATTATGTGTTACGTAATTTTGATAATGTTTCTACTTTCTTTCTTCAGATGACTTGCATACGCCCACACACAAGAAACTTTCAGGCTTGGATTCTGCCGGTGTCATCATCTGTCAATCATTACTAAAGTGCATGTGCCAGGACTTATTGCAGATAAGCCTCGTTACACTATATATAATTGACAATTCCTCCACATTTAAATAATATCATGAATGATAAACGAAATTCCTTTATATCTACTTCAGAACAGCTGTTTTCGTTCTTTGTCTGTCAAATACTATAAAGAGAGTACATGTAAGACTTCTCTTGAATGTAATCATGGTAATGACACTCATTAATCCATCATTGCCGACAGAAAAATAGTTCTAGTGGATCCAGTGCAAATTTTCATGGGGATTTCGGTTGTAATCGGCCAAAAATGTCAAGACATGCCACAGTCTTCAGGCATACACAAATTTAAGTCACCGTTATGGTAAAAAAAAATCAAAAAGATTACATTAACATACACAGTCATCTCTCTCCCTCTCTCTTAAAGGGGCATCAGTCAAGAAGATTTCATTCAATTTCTATCTCGATCCCTGAAACGATGGGATTACATTGCATTCACGAGAAAAAAAATACAGAGAAAATTGAGGCTTTATACAACTTGATGTACAATAAGCACGATAATTTTCAAAGTTATGAATGTGCAAAGTTTAAAAATGTGAGCATTGATCTGCACACCGCCAGTTTACAATGAAATATAACTTCTGTTGTACGTATTATTTTGTTTTAAGTAATGTCTCAGAGCTTCGAGGAAGATGGCGACAGGTATGACTAGATGAACGGTTCTGTTTGTTAGCCGTCATTTGGCAATGTATAAACACACATACACACACACACACACACACACACACACACACACACACACACACACACACACACACACACACACTCACTCACACACATATACATATACAGTCTCTAGGCGGAGTGACAGACATAATGTTTATCAAGTTTCCAGGCAGGCATCAAACGGATACCAGGGCGTGTCAAAAAGCCCGATGACCAAACGAGCGCGCTTGCGATGTTCGCGCGTGTACGTATATTACATCCCAACACTCTGGAGGGCTAGTCGACCCCGATACCCCGTGCTGATATGACAGCTGCATCTGTCAGACGGATGTGACATTCCGCAAGTTACAGCGCTATCCGGGAGAGTTATTGGGAATTTTATTAACACTGTCTGCCAACCCACATCCTGACTGAAAAAAGGACACCTTGTTGCCGGCATCTAATGTTACCAACTCAGTCCAGCGCTAGAGAGGTAGCTGTATTTCATTTGCTACCCATCCAACCAGGTGAGAGGATTTATGATTAATAATTCTTTCGACCAACTCTTCACTATATACAAACATTATGTTAAGATATAATAGGATGACGATTTTCGGGCATAATGTTATGATGTTTATCCAGTTTATGCTGTTGTTGTACGATACTGTAATCATGAGGAATCCGGCGTCACAAGTTATAACTCATAGGAGCATAATAACACTGCAAAATATATATATGATATATAATTATATATATATATATATTATATATATATGTTGCGAATTCACATATGGCTCCAATGTAACGAAGAATAAACCGGTAATGCAATATTTCGCCAATATAGAGTTTATTGAGCAATTCAAATTTTCGGTGGCTTCCATCCACCTGAAGACTCTTGAAGAAGGTGGATGGAAGCCACCGAAAATTTGAGTTGCTCAATAAACTCTATATTGGCGAAATCTTGCATTACCGGTTTATTCTTCGTTATATATATATATATATATATATATATATATATATATACATACATACATATAAGCGTTACTTATTCTCACTTATTTTACTTTCTTAGTTGGTTCGATAGTTGAATCATCCTTCTTTTTTCTCTCTCTCTCTCTCTCGTTCGCCTTAGGTTCTCTACCTTAAAGTTTGTGAAAATATTATGATCTCGCCCCAGACCGGAAGAATGGCGAGTCCTCGTTCGAACTCGTCATTGAGCAGGCAGTCGAGTAGTAGTTCACGACCGGGTCATCCCATGTCGGCCGGAAGCTTCATGCTCCATGCCAAGGAGGAACCTATCCGGCTCACTCACACCAACTTTACCGCTGCCGCTCCTCTCACACCACCGCCGCCGGCACCTCCCCCACCATCACCACCGCTTCCACCTTCCACGGTCCCTGCAACTAATCCGGTGAACGTGTGGAAGGTCCGATGTTTGGTCTACACTGCATTGGCGTTCGCGTTCGTTGGAATTTGCCTCATCGTGGCCGGAATCGCCTTCCAGATCGACTCGTCGACATCGACGTCGAGACGGCAAGGAATCGTCCTGATCATTATCGGCATCATTTTCCTGCTCCTCTCCTTCATCGTCTGCGGCCTTTTCTACGGACTCTACAAGAGGATGAAAGAGAAGGCTGAGAACTCTGTGGTTCTGACATCGCTGGTTAAACCCAGGAGCCAAGAAGATCAGGAGAGGGACATCCTAGAATCTTCTCGATCTCCGAAACGCTCAAACGGTCGTCCGGATCCAGGGCCGGTTGTGGTTGTAGACCGGAGCTAGGACAATCTGCGTCTTATTTGAACAAGGTCAACTGGCTGCAATTATTATTACCATGTGGATGTCCATGAACACTAACCATGGGTGAGTCAACCATCAGAGCTGTGAATTCTGAAATTCCCAAACCTGTTGCCTTCCAGCCTGGTGCCATAATGTCTTCAGCTAACATCAAGACACAGAAAATCTTGCAGATTTTGTGTTGTCCTTAAAATCGTCCCCTTGATATAGTAGCAAATAGATGATATAGAATCAAGAATTTGAATTGGAATAATGCCACTAGTGCCAAAATGTCTCCGCCTTACAAAGACAAAGAAAATCGAACAAATTTGTGTGGTTCGTAAAATCCTAATGTCATAATGTCTCCGGCTTACAAAGACACAAAAAATCTTGCAGATTTTGTGTGGTCTGTAAAATCGTTCCCTTGATATACTAGCAAATAGATGGCATCCCTTGTGTACACGTTCAACTATGTTTACTGCTTTCGTGTTTTTTTTTTTTTGTACTGATGTTATTTCTCTTGTATATCTTGATGCCTTTATAGTCTGATGATGCTTTCGCTGCTTTAGTGGCAGACGACCATCAGTAAAAAAAAAGCAAAAGATTATAAATCAAAGTTTTGATAACAATACCATTGCAAAACACCAAAAATTGTAAGATTGTAAATCACAGGATATTAAAGGTTATTACCACTGCAACCTTTCCAGTATAGATATGGGTGCATTAAACCTAGGCAGATGGGGTGATATTATTTCAATGTAAGACTTGCTTGTGTACAACATAAACTTTTTAGGATTTGAATCAGCACCCCATTGGATGCACATTTCAATCCTATGGTAGTGAGTAAGGAATGAAATAGCAAGTGCACTTACAATTACATTTATAGGTAACTCACGTCATGTCAGTGGAAACTGAGATCATGTTTTTTTCCAAGGATGTGAAGACCTCACATCGGCACGGATGAGAACAAAGAGGTTGAGAATCACTGTCTTGTTGACAATGTCGTCTGTATAGCGCATCTCCAGTGCGCGCGCCTGTGATGCGCAACGAGAAACATAACGACGAACATAGTCTTCCGCTCAGGTGAGATCTTGCCCCTTGCGAAGAGTGCAATCGTCACCCGAGACGGACCGAAGTTATGCGATACCAACATGAGATTAAATCTGTCATCATTGTCGGCATTTCATACTGAGTTCAATGTCGTGATATTTTCAGATAGTGGAAATGAGAGGGCTTGGTAATTGCTGCTAATTTGCCCCACGCATGTATTTACCACTACTTAATATCTTGTAAAGGACAGTCCGCTCAGTGTTCATTACATTAACGTTTTGTTATGGGAAGTGCTATCTGACGTAGATGGGAAACAACTCTAAACCCCAGAAACTTCTGAGCAAACAAACTTCAATAATGATTAATGTCTTTTGATAAGAGGGCGCACTTAATCCACCGATTCCAAATACTTTTATGGTATTCCATGTATAGGATAAAGTATATTTTCACTGTATCCTTCGTTGTACATTCATTTTTGGTTTCCGTTTAAAGTTCCGTTCCGTTTCCGTTTTCGAATGAATCTGAATTGCTGATTCTTTTTTTTTTTTTTTGCAACATAATCTTAGAAGGTCAAATTCTTATTTCCGGTGTCAAATATTGGCAAATCTCTCTCAATTTCTTTCTTATGCTGTGCAAAGTTGATAACTTTTACTTTTATTCAGTAGTCTTTCTCCAAGATGTGCAGTGAAATTTATAGTTGCCAATGGAATAATGGCCAAAGTTGACGAGTTAGAGCATTCACGTGTTTGAGATTGGTTCGTCAAGCATGTTGCTCAAACAGAGCGTGTGGTCAGTAAATTCATGATGCTGTGCCCAGAATTGAGTTGGTCAAAAAAAGAAGGACCATTAAAATCGGCCCGCAAAACATTAAGGAAGGTGGGGGAAATCCGGAGATTCCATAACATTTTGAAACGTTTTGAAATGAAATCGGTCAGAAATAAAGGGTTTACATGAAGCATTACTGGGTGGTATATAGCAGTAAGTGTAAGCGGAGTTGTCTACAACTCTCTTTTGTCGTGATGGGGGAAAGTTCATGTTTGTCTCGACATTGAGATCTGATTATCTACAAGCCTTATCTATTTTCTATAGCCAGAACGCAATGTGCAGAAGTACAAATTTTTCGTAACATGACGATTTATAAAGTTGAATATGAACACAAATAGACTTGATGGAGAATAATGAACCAAGCTTGTAATTACATTTCGTGAACAAAATGAATTAATACTTGTAACATGTAGTCACCAAATTCAGTAATGATCATTAAATGGGACAATTCCTTGGATCTTGACCAATTTTTCTTAAATTGTCAATGGTTTTATTCAAATATTTTGAGTGAACTAAGCAAAGAATGAACACTATTAAAACGAGATATTTGGTTTCAATTCAACAACATCGCAACGAATTCATTCGCGTTGTGACTTAGCCTGACATTTGAATGTCTTACTGCCAATAGGTATGTGACATCAATGCATCAGTCAATTTGCAATTGTGTCGACTCGATTTAAGGAATTTTCTTCTCCGTGTTTCCTATACATGTTATATAGATAGAGAAAAAAAGGAAGGGGAGAAAGAGAGGGTGGTATATGATATTCTCTCTCTCTCTCTCCTCTCTTTCTACTCCAATTGCATTCAATTTGATGAATCTTAAATTCTTCGGATTTCAAAATGCAGCCTATAAAACGAGGCGAGATGTAATGTAGAACTCTGAGATGAGCGAAGCTCACCTAGCTCTTCACTGATCCCAAAACCGACACGGGGATTTTCCAATCTGTCTGGAAACAGGGAGGGGAGGTCGTCTCACCTCCCGCTGAAAGCTATATGAACTCATCCACCAACACTTACTCGGGGTAGAAGTGAAAATCCGCGCCATGTTCAAGCTGATCTGACAAAAATAATGGAGTATTTGATTCAATTCAATTCAATTCAATTCAATATGGTTTATTGTGCAAAAAAGAATAGAATAACAATCCAGCAGCTCGAAGGCTGATCCGGTTGCTTTACATCAGACTCACAGACGAAATTAAAATAACACTGATCATATAAGCCTAAATGAGAAAAGAAATACATGATAATTACACACAATAGACCTGAGCATAAACAATGGGACAGGTGAGAGTATTGCACAATAGAAAATGAGATCATTTTGTATACGTGTAAGATCGAGTATGGCAAGATGGAGAAGATCGGGCAAGGAAGTAAAAATGTAGGATTGGGGAAATAATTTCAGTGCTTAAAAGCAGACGGTATTGTGATATGAGATTGCAGGGAAAACTAAAGGTTATTGCCGGTTGAATTATACAAAATTCAATACCATTCAATACATTTAAAACAAAAAACAAAAAAGATTAAAGAAAGCAATGTGTTCTTACATTGAAGGTACTTTTCACTGCAAATGAGAGGGACAAAAATGCCAAATAAGATGACACAATATAATTATGACAGATGGACGGACAAAGTAAATGATAATAATCATTCGGAGAGGCAGAAGCGGAATGGGGAGAATTTCGCTGAAATCGAGCAGTATGAATATTTCGAGAAAAAAAAAACCAAAGAATGTTGAAGTATAATTCAGATAATGTAAGAGTGACGTCGATGGTTGTACAATCTCAATCATTATATGAATTAAAAAAAGATGATCAAGGAAAAATGTGTGCCATATAGTCTCGTAAGTCTTTTATTCGCTTACATTCAAACTGTTTCTTTATTGACAAGCAATTATTGAAAAAGACTTTAAAAGTATATTTCTCACTTTGAATATGATCGCTCCAGAGTTGCCATATCTAAGCGATGGTGTCTTGTTTCAATTTGAGGGGCTCATAATGGCAGAATCATTGGCAAAAAGAATGAGTGTTTTACATTAGTTTCACCTTACAGTCAGTTAAGACTGTTGTAGACCGTTGATATCTTCGCCTTGTGATATTTCTTCTTAAATTATCATTAATAAGTGATTGTGACAGATAGATTTTCTTTTAATTTCCATATGAAAAGTTTTGCCTCATTTCAACGAAGATTTTTCTTTAAAAAAAAAAGATCACATCATGGAAAACAAAGATGACTATGTAAGTATATACTTGTTCAAAGTATACACTTGTACACGGAATAGAGTAGAGTTTCCCTTCAAACGAGTTTCCTCAACATCCAGTTCATCGTACATTCAGTATGCAGAATTCGTGTAATCGCTTCGTAGCCTGTTGACTATACTGACTGACTGATTCAGAGCTATATTTTGTCATAAACCAAGCTTTGGTGTAAAATACGAAGTGACATCGGCCGTACTTTCGATGCTACACAAACATACTTAATTTGATGTTTGGAGTAGTCAATATTACAAATACACTATGTATATTGAGACTCCACGTAACTGGCCATTGAATTATATTAAATGGGTTAGTCAAATACCGGTTAGTGATTGGCTAAACACAGTCGCGTGATGGAGGCACATTAGTTATGTTCGCCCATGGGCAGAACATTTTTGTAATGTTCTCCCATGGGAAAACATTTTCACGTAACAAATGACAAACGATACCAAAGGATTGAACGATCTTATTTTTCACGCAATCGATATGATAAATTTGCCTTTTCCATACAATGTGAAAAAGCAGAATTGACTAACCCATATAATATAACAGATGCTGACATTTGTTGTCGGGAACATGTACCAAACGTTCCACCCGAAGGGTTTGAAATGCTATTTCGTGAGGCTATAAATCCCTCGACTTCGTCTCGGGACTTGAATAACCTCCCTCAGTAGCATGTCAAACCCTTCGGGTGGAACATTCGGTATAATCCCTCCCCCACCAGTCATCATCTATGTACACCTACAATAGAGTCATTGTTTACCTATCTCCAAAGCAGGGGTAGATTTGCTGACATAGAGAAAATTACGTTGTCAGCGCCATGGTATACGTGATGCTTAATTGGCAACCCTTCCTACCCTCTGGCGGCTTTCTCTATAACGCAAATGTTCATTAATTATATTAAATGTTAATCGTGATTGCTTTTGAACGCTCACCCAGGGGCGTGTTAACCCTTGTTACTCCCCATAGGCGCCAAACGCACGGCGCCCAACACGTACGATATTCTCATGCATGAGCTGTGTTCGTCTCTCGTTCGTCGAATGGGGGGACGTCCGGGGTAAGCTTGTGTGTCATGGTATGCATGTGGCGGATTGATTTACCACCCAACGGGGTGGGTTCATCACCGACAACATGCCGTGTCCTGACAACGTGATATCGCCCTCCGGTGAACCCCAGGAGATATTAAAGGGTTCTTCTCTCTCTCACCCCTCCCCTTATAACCTCCACTATCCCAATCATATCGATATCAACGTACAGTGAAGAAGCTGCTTAGAGGAATGGGCGACATTGAGATTATCTCAGTCGGGAGGAGGCATGCAGGGAGAGGATGGGGATGCTGTTAGATGGGTGGGTCTAAAATTGGATGATAACTATCCCTTTCTGCCTCGTTTTAATAATTCGTTTCCTCAGATTTATCTAATTGGTAGAATAACACAGTTTGGCATTCAAAACCATGTAACGAATCGGCAAAATATAATGGAGAACATCACATAACCACACACCTATCCATCCATTATCTCTGAATTCATTCCATATAAGATTGAAACAAATTTCCAGGAATGTGATTAACTTTCGTTTTCTCATTGATGGAGTTCACTTCCAGTTTGATTATTGGCCGAAATGTCTAAGTCTAATACAAGTGTAGGCCTATACATGAATTATGCAAATTTGACGTCGCCAACGCGCGTGATCACAACTTGACTTCTAAGAAGAAAAAAAAAAACTCTATCATCGTGATCATAAACGCGCACGAGCAAGGTAGGCCTATAAACTTCGCGCTTGCTTTATTTGGGTGAGTTAGCATGAATTAGATTTAAAAATTAGTAGGCCCTACTGTAACTGGAAAATGAGTGTCTTTGAATGAACTCATCCATGAAATAAGCGGATTAATTTTATTTTCGTCCGTGCCGATATCTTACGTAACCTTTGCCAAGATCAAGGCGTTTCAAGATACTACTGCAGTTCCTGAATTAATTAGACACTCAAAAATTTACAAAGATGTTTGTCAAGCTCTTAAGAAAATAAAAATAAATGTAAATAATAACGATTACAGTTGCCATGCCAACGACATTCACATGCTTATAGCTGATTGGTTGCATTCCGAATGCCACAGTAATAACTGCAATCAATGCCGCTTAGGTAATTGTAAACATCTTGACACAGACTACATTATCTAGCAAACCTCTTTCAGTCTTTACGCAAGACCTGTGGGACCCATTTTCATAAAAAAAGTTAACTCTTGCTGGAGTGTCAATTGTCATGGTAACAACAAGAATCCATCTTCCTGATTGGCTGTTGCTATTGGAAGTTACCATTCCAGCAAGAGTTGCTATCCTAACATCTTTTAGGAAATGGGACCCAGATCTGTGGCGCCTATTATAGGAGCTAGTCGACCCTTTAAGGATGACACAGGCCTATTTGTCCATCGCAATACGTGTGGCTCAATTTCTCGGGGAGCTGACGGCATGTGGTGCTCGCATAGCCTATCAGAATGCCACAGCATCACAATCCTGCACCCTCTCCTTTTCCCACGTGCTAAATTTGTCATAGGCCCCTCCATTAAGTGCATGCAGTGTAGGGCAGTATACCACAATTTACTCTCTATATCTCTTTGATCCTGTTGCTGTACAGGATCTTAATGTGTTGTGTGCGTTATATAAATATATTTTTACATACTATAAATATATACCGTTATCTGTGCCTGTGTGTATTGTGCACAATATGCATAATGACTCACGACTGTATGTAGCAACGACAGTCACTTTCATTTGATTTTACTCCATCAGCTTAAATATTTCAGTGGAAAGTATATTGCATACTATTTTTAACTTTTCCGACCGACATGATTCGTTATTCTAAAATGTATGATACCAGAAAGTATAAAAAAAAAACTCGAATATCACAATCAACAAATGAAGATGAACTCATTCGGGATTCAAGAATAGTGACGCCATCATCTCCCACGAATGTGGCTGTCATACCGCCTTTAATCAAGAAGATACCGCTCGAAAAGTATCAATGTTGTCAATGGAAGATTATCATAATGGGTATATGGTTTCCCTCACTTGCATTAGTGCGTCCCCATCGTTTTCATTGCCTATGGTTCAGTTTAATCAAGGGATACAGCTTTCTGTTCGACAGAGTGGATTTCGACCTAAGCTCAATAGCTTCTAGCGAGTCAAGGTTTCTTTTAAGAGTAATTTGATATCAAGGGTATGATTAATGATTAACAGAGAATTATTTTTAGAGTCAACCACCCCCTATCCTTTACTGACTAAGTCAGTAGTTGCAACAAGATTTTCATTAATAAAATTGGTCATGGTATCAGCTTTTTCTTACTGTTTACGAAGTCTATCTATTTGTAGTTTGCCTAAAATTGAATCATGATTCCCTTGAAATACGTTTGGACTACAACTGTATAATTATCGTGAATTTCACTAACGTCAGGATTGCGGAAGTTTCTAAAGTCTTACACCAGATTAGATGATTTACTTGGGACTTGACGTATAGCTATCTGAGTTTGGATGATTAATACCGATACTACTACATGTACCCAGGTACTGTTGACGCTGCTGCTGCTGCTGCTGCTACTGCTGCTGCTGATGGTAGTGATGATGATGATGATGATGATGATAATAATAATGATAATAATAATAATGATAATGATAATAATAATAATAATAATAATAATAATAATAATAATAATAATAATGATAATAATAACAATAATGATGATACTGATAATGATGATAATGATAATAATAATAATGATAATAATAATAATAATAATAATAATAATAATAATAATAATGATAATAATAACAATAATGATGATACTGATAATGATGATAATGATAATAATAATAATGATAATAATAATAATAATAATAATAATAATAATAATAATAATAATAATAATAATAAATAATGATCGTAATAATGCAAAATAATAAGATCGTCTTTATCCAGGGTTTAGCCTCTTCAGTGTTGACACTGTTTTGTGCCAGCTAGCGCGCCATGCCATCAGTTCAGATCTCTGCAGCGTTTTAAAAATTTGCCTGCAGCGCCGCCATGCAAGACCACTGCAGCTACATCCATTTTATTATACAACTGGATCGAGAGGGTTATGGAGGGGAAATCACCTTGTCCAATAAGCCCTGTACTGGATTTGAATTCGGGTCCTCCGATTAAATGTCAAGACTCGTATCCATATTAAAGCCAAGGTGCCCCCAAGATGATCTTGTTGTTTATTCGATTAGGCTAAATTTCCAGGGATGTGATGCTTAATATCACATGAGGATAAAAGAAAACAATGAAGAGAAGCACTTTTTTTTTTTGCTGGCACACAAAGTGACGCCGTATATAGGCGAGACTGCCCACCAAATATTCGTAGCTGGTTT
Source organism: Diadema antillarum (assembly GCF_040938485.1). Lineage (NCBI taxonomy): Eukaryota > Metazoa > Echinodermata > Echinoidea > Diadematoida > Diadematidae > Diadema > Diadema antillarum. Next base: position 5,114,742 of record NW_027270906.1, on the reverse strand, counting down.
GTTTCAGTTTCATGAATATATCTGTCCTTTTTGTCAAACCAAGGATATGTCCCAATATAGGGTCACCGACACCATACTGCGCATACATCGTGTGTAATATCAGGGAAGTGGCTGGTTTGTTTCGTAGCAGTTTCATGAATATTTCTGTCCTTTTTGTAAAACCAAGGATATGTCCCAATAGGGTCACCGACACCATACTGCCATTGTAATGCGCATACATCGTGTGTTATATCAGGAAGTGGTAATATAAAATGGATCATCATCCTGATCACCACCGAAAACTCAAAGCTAATCACTTATTCCTCTTACCATTAAGGACCTATCCTGAAGTTTCAGCAAAGTCAGTTAATTCCTTCTTTAAGTAATATTGGTGAAAGATACACAATCAAACGTCTCGCACAACAGTCACATGTTAATGATAAGCAATTCAAATTAGTGAGTTGCGGGTTTGTTTATATTCGTTTGCTTTTGCATGCTAATTTTTTTTTTCCTCCCGCGTCGGTGAATTCATCATTTTATGAGATAGAGAAAGCCATTTCATGTTCGTCCGATCCAGGGGCTTGAGAGCATGGGGGCATTGTGAGGATTCCAATGAAGTCATTCCGTTTATGTCGTTTATTGTCTGAGACATTAATCATCTCCTTAGCAAATCATGTAATCAAATTTGGCAGTTGCTTACACGTGGTCTGTCTGTTCGCCGCGATATATTTCAATTTGTGCGCATCCTCAAACTCATACTTTTAGTTCACGTAATTTATATTCTTCCCATGACACTTCATTTCGGCGAACAATGCGATTCGTTGTTCTGCTTACGCTGATTAATGAAAGTAATAGTGATATCATGCCTTTAATACCGAGGGTAGCTGCTTCGTTAACACGGTTCCCCCAAGGAGGGCTCCCTATATCATCGTCACACTGACTGGAAGCCTTATTAGGGCCGGTCATAGGGATAAAGCAAAGCGAAACCAAAGAGCATTAAAGGTAAAAATTAAACCGTCAGAAGCATATTGATATATGTTGATATATATGTATATATATATACATATAATATATATATATATATAGATAGATTTTTTGAAAAAAAAATTATATGTATATATGTATTTTCAAAAAACAGTTATACTTTTGTTTAATGCATTATTTTGATTCACCTCGTTCCGAACTTTACTTGCTTTGTCTACATCAGTATTGTTAATCTGAAATGTGAAAAGTGTGGAATTAAAGGTAGAAGTGGCAAGTATGCAAGAGCATAGAATTGAGGCTTAAAAAAAATAATCTGTTTTTTTTTTTCCTCTCTCTCTCTTTCTATCTCTCATTTCACAGGACTCATTTTTGAACAGACTACCCATGGCAAGGTTATCAACATTTGCAACATTTCTGTCGATGTCCAACTTTATGCAAGCACCCTTGAGCATAATTTCGCTTCCTCAAGAAGAACTCAACTTGGTGGTTTTACAGCCTCTTATAGTTTTATCATTTCTAGCAATGACAATCATGACAATGATAACGACTTATTGCAGTGTGTGGTTGCTGCAATATTTATCTTCGTGTGATATTTTGTCTTCACAAAACTACGATGATTTGATACGAATGATGTTATATCTCACTCTTTTATCGATATTTTTTAATATTGGAAAAGATCTGTTGTGTACGGTTCACGGAAACTTGTTCGGTAATGACCGCTGTCAATTTGAGTGGTTGTGACTAATTACCTGAGATTTGTGAAAAAATGGGAAAGTTTGCAATTCCACAAGGTTCCTACTTTATAATTATACGAGTTCGATGCCCCCTCCCGCCCCCCCCCCCCCCCTTTCTTGTTGTCTGGTTTTACTACGTTCATTACAGCTATACAGTGAGTATTATTATATACGCATCGTTTTCTTTGTCAGTTTACTATACTGGTGCTAAGAAACCGTAAAAACACACAAAAACAAAACAAAACAAAACAAAACAAAACAAAACAAAACAAAACAAAACAGCATGGTTGTGTTCCACTATCGCGCCACCAAACGTAGATGGCGTCCGTCATAATCACTGCAAGTCAACCAAGGAAGTATCTTTGTCCAGCACAGCTGCTTGATATTGGATCCTATATAGGGCCTACCCCTTTCCTTTTCCGTATGCTGAAATGAATATCAATATTATGTTCAACCAATTTGTACAACTCTGTATTCAAATTTAGATCTATCAATCATTGGTTAACTGTGTCAGTTTGTTGTCATTTATCACAATATTTTGAAAAGGAGCTGGAGGCTTATACGTCAATCGCAATCCTTCACACCTTGGTGCCAAAACTAGAGATGTGCAAGACGTGAAGTGCTTGGATGGTTTTAGAAAGAATTGTGGCTAGCTATCTACTAGCCATCAGTCACTGATGTGAAATATGATATGGCATTAGATTGTGTTCCATGAAGAATGTATGGATCGTAAGGCCTTTTAAAACCCTACAACTAAAGTGAAAACCTAACCGTGAGTTTCAGTTGACTTTTCTTATACTAGAGCAAAGAAAGACAAGCACCCAAATTTCCAGAAAATCTGGCAAAAAACACTGAGCAAAATAGCAACTGTAGAACATTAAAATGTCTACGCGAAAGAGTGATGTTGGTCACATCAACTAGCGTAAATCAGACAAGATGATGATAAAATTCCATTACAACTTCATGTGTCCAAGCGAATAGGAGGAAATGCCAATTTTATGTAATCGCATAGTCATTATGTTACTGTCCAAGAAAACGTTCAAATTTTGAAATGTAAGTAATTCTCTATCGTTTATCTGATTTTGATGAAACTTTGGCAAAAGAGAACAAGTTTAATGTTCTAATCTTCGGATTCTGTATCCAAGGAAGGTAACTTTTCGGTGGATTTTCACTTCAGTAAAATAACAATCTATGATTTAATGAGTATAGAGCTTAGAGCTATGATTTAATGTGTGTTACTTGTACAGAATCACTGTGCCTTTCAAAATAGTTTTGTGTAATTTAAACCTGAATATGAAACTGAAAAGCATTGATTGGCAATGTCTAGATTTTTCTTTATCATTTTGCTTTCATTTTGTAAAGACTATATATCTCCTTTAATGGGTTTAATTTATACATTGTTCCTATATTAGCTTTGATATTCAATCAACCAAGGACGTATAGCCAATGTAATAAGATCTTTTTTTTAAAATGTGTGTTTGTAAATAAGACTTTGCATGAAAATAAAATCACAGACTGTGTAAATGGGCGTTCAGTGTATGAACACGTGTTTTAGTTACGTTGCGGCTACAGCATTATTACTTTTCGTGTGCAGCAACAACAAATACCAAGCATTATACAGTTTACTAAATCATAACGATGGGATATCGTAATCACGTAAAAAAGTATAACCCTATCTCTCTCTCTTTCTCTCTCTGATATACAATTATATGTATACACATACAGTGTATATGTATACGTTATATGTTTGTATAAGTAATCATAATAGTACATATACTATGTATAATTCAAATAATATATGTATGTATATATATACTATGTATAATTCATATATATATATATATATATATATACATATATATATATATATATATATATATATATATATATATATATATATATGTGTGAAAGGTGTGTTTTCAGTTGTTAAACCCCTGGGCCGTCGCATCTTAGTAGTGTGTAGGTAAGAGGAAAGATGAGACGATAGACGTAGCTTGAATCCGCACAGTTTGATTTTTATTCTCGAGCTTTCGGGCGCTGCCCTTTATCAAGACTGAGGATCAAAGAAATCGGACAAAACAATGATGATGATACAACATCTATATCATGTTCTGTATCCATCATCATTGTTTTGTCCGATTTCTTTGATCCTCAGTCTTGATGAAGGGCAGGGCCCGAAAGCTCGAGAGAATAAAAATCAAACTGTGAGGATTCAAACTATATACGTCTATCGTCTCATCCTTACTCTCACCTATATAATATATATATATATATATATATATATATATATATATATATATATATGTGTGTGTGTGTGTGTGTGTGTGTGTGTGTGTGTGTGTGTGTGTGTGTGTGTGTGTGTGTGTGTGTGTGTGTGTGTGTGTATGTATGTGCACATATCAGGGCTCAACACTAACTTCTTTTCTTTGAGATATGTATGGTGGCCCGAAATGAAAGCAAATACAACGATCCATTTCGAATCTTATTTGCCCCGATCGGAAAACCGAAATATAACTTTTCTTCTTTTTTTTTTGGAAATTCGATGGTCCGAAATTAATATTCAGTTGCTCTGGCCAGTATACCGCCGCTAATGTCAGGCCCTGCATAATACAAAAGGAAGAGATTAAATTCAATTCAACTCAATTCATTTATTTTCATACTTCTCATTTATGAGTATTACATCAGAAATAATAGTACAAGTTCTTTTACCTTGTCAACAATGTGCAAAAACAAACAATATATATGGTAATAATACAGCAATTGTAGTGATAACTGGTCGAAATGAAAATGCAGTTGAACAAAGAGAAGTATGACGGGACCTACATGAAAACAAGCTTGTTTGGCTGTAAGCCCCGAGTAATCAGTGTTTGTGAAAAAGAAACGGAGAACGGATAGAAGATTAGACCAGGCGATTTAATGGTACCAAATAAGAGAAGCGGGGTATGCCTATGTGATTTAAATGAAGAAGAAGAAGAAGAAGAAAAATATACTAAAAATGTGAACCATTATTGTGACCGAGCTATCATTCGTTTCCGGAGTAGAACATGATTTACATATAGGGCCTACTTTGGTATACACTAAACTGTTGTTGCATTAAAACTATCACATGTATCATCAGTGACCAGCGACCATGTCAAAAACCCTATAGAAGCTCGAGACGCGTTGGTATAGTTTTGGTTGAGATGGGACTTTAGGTTTTAAACCTTTCGCAAGATAATAAGAAACCACTTATGAAATATTAAAGAGCATTATTCTTAGAAGAATTCAAAGTTTATGTAATAAAAATCGATTTTGAAATGGGTGAGATATCCAAAAACAAAGCGGTCCTAATAAAAGGTATAGGTCCCGCCATACCATCCCTTTAATAACGCATTACAATCATGTTATCATTGAATACCTGAACATAAAAAAGGACGGCCCAAGTCCATGATATGATCATTTGGCTATCGTCTTTGGAAATCCGTTGCAAAAATTAATATAAATACAGATGATTATTGAAATGACTGCTTTACATTTCAATTTGTATTCTACATAACATTCCCATAAGTGAAAAATTACAAATGATAATTTTTATGATGTTCTCTGGGATGAATTTGGGTCTTTCCTATATTTAGGTACTCAATTGGTGATGATGACACAATTAATCATGCCTACTTTATCACTGCGATAAAAGTACATGTACACATAACCGGGCAAGAGAAAATGATTACTGAGTATATGAATATAAGCATGCACAATCATGTTGACGATGGAATTAGTCCAGTATAGTTTGCTGTACAGTAATTTGCTGTACAAATTTATTGTAAGTATTATTTACTAATGTTATCATGTTGAACAAATGAGATGTTCAGTACTTTTATAATCAACTTCTAATTTTTTTCTTCTACAATGTGAAAAAAAGAGACGCACAGGAAGGAAATACATTTTTATTGTGTCAAAATTATGCGAATATTATGTGACTTTGTATAGAAATATACCATTTCAGAGTACGTTATCCTTACATTATTAATGAAAATTGACAAATACATTGGAAAAGTGTACATAATCGTGTGTGTGTGAGTGTGTGTTTATGTATGTGAAGAAAAAAAAAACCGAGAAAAAACAAAAAACAAGACAAAACAAAAAAACCCAACAATATTTCTCGGTGGGGAAGGAACAGTACACTGTTTGGCAATAATGAGCTGGAAAAGAGGAACTGGAGAATAAAGTCCGTAGAGGGCAGCATATTGATTCCCGCTTTCATCAGCTGAGAGGCCGAGCTGCCCAACTTGAAGTGTGGGAAGGACTGACATATTTTTTTGAAACGCACGCATGCGTGCCGTACGTTGTGAATGTATTAATTTCCTCTTTTTTTTTTTTTGTTTACTCTTAGACACTATGTGACAATCAAGTTATTGATATGATTCATGTCAATAATGTCACAAGGAGTTTCTCTCACCATCGCTCGCGAAAGGGGTGGGGGTGGGTTGAAGCCTCATCCCGCTTCGGTTCTAAAAGGAAGGGGGGGGGGGGGTCGAACAAGAAATGACAGAAATGACTGAAATGACAGAAAAAAAAAGTGTAACAAAACTCATGATATTTGGTTGGTTTTGTAATTGACCTTTGACACCCATAAGCCGGGTCCTCGCCCCCCCCCCCCCAAAAAAAACAAAACAAAACAAAACAAAAAAACCGGCCCGTGCTCAATATGTGATGGATAGATAGATATATAGATAGGTAGACAGATAGATAGATGAATAAATAGATGGATAGGTGGATGAATAGACAAAAGATGGAATGAAGACATGCTGGTGCTCAAAGAGGAACTCTTTTCCAATTAAGTAAACACTGATTTTAATGACTAGAGCAAACTCGTTAATCAAGCAGAAAAGTGGAAGTTCGAGCCCGATTGAAAGTGAGTTATTGGCCTACAAAGCTCAGGAGTTGCACACAATCATTTTCACAAACCGATAAAACCAAAGGAGATTGATGTCATCAATTCGTAAGTCTTCAATTTCACTGCACACCAATTCATTTACTATACTAGTAATTATACTTCTATTTATACATACATATATGTATAGTTCTATTATTATTCCCACCCTTGACAAGATTCATTTTTACGTGTTTTTTTTTTTCAAGTTTCTGACGATGACTTTTGGTAGGGGAGTTAGAATTGTTTCAAAATCGGCCGAAATATGATTTGAATACATTCTCTTTGATATACAAAAGGGCAATTATCTCATCGTCTGATTATCCTTATAGGATTATTATTGATATCACAATGATTCATTTTAAAACACGAAAAATTTTATCATTCCAAAAGTGTCACTCTGGTACGTTGAATCCGAGTATTTTTAGTAGAATATTAATTGTTGCTTGATTTCACAATAAAGCACAATCAAAGTAGGCCTACATGCAGTGGAGATCCAGTGGAGAGCTATCAAAGCGTTTGGAATTTGACAATAATAATGCAGTTATTATATAAGATGTCACTATCTAAACTTACAGATAGACCAACATGCTAAAGCACACAGGGTGAAATACAACTTGAATGAACTCATGTCAACCTCATTAGCAGTCTTCTCAGGGCGTTTAAAGCAGTCTACAGGAGCAGGCTTCATGAGGCAAAGATTTCAAGGAAACGCCTTCTTCTGTAAACGCTCCGAAAACAATTACCGGTAGGGCCTACAGACATCTCCTTTTATCACTAACAATCTTTGCGTGCGCAGATTGCGTGGGTATTAGTTTGTGGTGCTTTCGCCTAAAAGGAGAAGAAGTGTATAAATTAACAATGCCAAAGACTGTTTACACTAAACCCCACAGCCACGCAACCATCACTTTTTCTTTTTTTTAAGCAAGTAAAACACACACACACACACAAACGGACAAAAACACGAAAACAGCCACTGGGTGGGCAGATTTGTCATTGTCTGCTTTCAACGTTTGGGCTTTAAAGCCACCTTAGTCATAGGCATCCGTAATTCGTCGGCCTCTTCAACGTGTTTACAATTAGCGAGCCTCTGGCCGAATTACCGTGATAAGAGATATAAATCCTGCACCTTTTCTCGGATTTCTGCAACTGCGTTGAAACTTCCTGATCTGCTATGAATTCTTCTAGGTGACTAAGACAGTTAGAAGAGTTCCTGAGATCAACTGACCATTTTTCGCGAGATGGCAAGTGTTAATTCAGCCGAATACGTGAGTATAGTAGCCAACCGGCAAAATATGAGACCCCCGACATGGGTGATTTGGGTACGTCCGTGAGCATAGGCAATCAATGCAGTCTAGTCTAGACCTACATCGCGGATACGGCTGTGTCCCGATGTAGGATCATGTATGTATGGGGCTTGTGCCCCATAGTAGTCCTACGTGACGCTACAGACAGCGTACGTTCAGATTAGCAGATATTGAGTATTATGCGTTCTTTATGTCAACTACTAATAATGTTAACAGGGTCAGAATTATGAAATTATTTTCATATGTTAGGCTCCTCCGGTTGTTTGTTTTTCCAGCAAGGTGTGTGTGTGTGTGACGTGTGTGTGTCCAACAACTGAATCATACCATGGATGGCATACGCATAGCATGTTCCACATAGTCATAAGGCCTAGGGTCCATGTCCATTCATGACATGAAGTTATGAACATGATACCATGATGAAGAATGATTGATATGACAATGTGATGTGGAAGATTGAGGCATAGAGAAAAAAAGATGAGAGAGCCAGTGAATTTAGAGAATAATTTGTCTGTGTCAATACTTTGGTAGATCTACACAACACAGAGTCTCTGAGAAGTCTACACACAAGTCATGTAGTTTGACCGAAAGATTGGTCTGTATTTTGTCGCTGGGGATATGTTCCGCGGAGACTACCGTGTAAACTTTATGTTTGGCTTCATGGAATCCCCTCCCCCTCCTCGCCTTAAAAGCAAAAAATGATAAAAGACTCCTCCGGACAGACAAAGTTTTCTGTCCAACATGTTATTGTAGGCTACTATTGTAGTGTGCATCGAGAGCCCTACGTAAAGTGAGTTGTGGATCTGCACTTGTGACTCCTGTTTGATTTAGGAGGTTGTTTTTTTTTTTTTTTTAGGGGGGGGTTCACTCACATTTTTCGGCAAGACTTCTGTATGTCTCCTCCTCCTCCCCCCCCCCCCCCCCCCACTAATAATGATGTACCCACCACTTTCCGAATGGGTGTTCATCCCATCCATGCATGTTTGATATCATGTGACTTTATAAGCTTGGATGATATGGAGTTGTATGGCAAAATTACATGTAATTGGGGGGGGGGGGGGAACATCCGGACATTGTACACAAGAAAGTCCATGTAGTATCTCATTTCTAAATCCTGATGTTCACAGCACTTTGTGATGCTGAAATATTTTTGTTTCACAGGAGAGTTCCAGAAAGACTGAAGGCTTTTTGTTACTCCTGTTTATTTTTTTTCCCTAGGGAGACTTTCCTGTCATGACTCAAATCATGTACATTGTATGTAACTCTTGATACCTGGCACAGTATTTGGGGGACCCAGTTCAGATACATCTAAGATAGTTCAAGTACTATTCCTACGACCTGCTGGGTTGTAGCAGAGTGTATTGTATTTCCAGATGCTTATCTTTGTTGCTCTGAATTCTATATAATACTCAAAGGATGAAATTTTGAGTGAATCATAACACAACAAAGTCCTGAAAATTATGAATTTGGCAAAATTATATGAATTATTTACTCCGATATGTGGAAAATATCCTTCAGGTTAACCCTTCTACAAAAAAAAAAAAACAAAACAAAACAAAAAAATTATTACAGGTAGCGTGATGCAAAATTTAAATCACATTACAATTCTGGACACAATTTTTGTGATGGAATAATCAATGTCTTTCATATCTGGAATCTTGCACCAGAATCACTGTTCACACCCACGACACATGGTAGACATTTGTACTGAGCAGACGACAAAGAGAAAAATGGCAAATGAGGCTCAAATTCTGTATGTATGGTAAAAGGTCTAACATGAACATTTTGAACAATTGACGCAATAAAATCTTGTTGTAAATGTTTAAAATCAACATCTTCTAAATCTGAGGTGAAATGTGAATTTCTTAGCATTTCTACATTTTAATTTTGTGGCACATTTTTGGTGATTTTGGCTGATACAATGCTCAGTAAAGCTAGTCTACGGAGTCCTGCACGTGCAGAATGCCATTATTGTGCATTATTATGCATGGCCATTATTATGCCATACAGTTGTAAGTTACCTGGTTGAAGGACAGTAACATACAGTACAGTACATTAACAAATCTATTCACTATTTACGAAAATATTCAATATACATTGGATAGGAGGGGAAAATGTTAGCTACAAGTACAGGATCACATTGTGGTCATTGTTTTACCTTGCATGATGTCATTGGAATCTAATACCCCTGCTTATTGACATTTTAAAGTTACAGTATACCCTGGTATGATGTCATTAAAGTCATATCCTTTATGATGTCATTGAAGTCATACATATGTACAATTGTACTTTTCATGATGTCCTCAAAGTTAAGTATAGACCTGTAGCTGGTACAATTTTATTGGCATTGGTGCTGAGGCCATCAAAGTCATATCTTTCATGATGTCATTAAAGCCAAATAATAACCTGTATGGTGGCATCGATACAGAACACTCGCCATTACTTGTAGATTATACAGGGCCATCTGTGATGTTGGCATCAAGAACATCATCTTCAAAGTCACTTTCTTTGTGGTGTAATGGGAAGTATACCCAGCTGGCAACTTACTTTATTATTAAAAGTTAAATGGTCTGTGCTTGGATCCATTGAGACCACTCCTATTGCCTTGCCTTTGAGTTTTCAAAGCCATGCTTTCATGATGTGCATAACCCATACCATTTGTGATGTCAAGGAGGTTTAATTTTATTGCCACTTGGTCTAATATCAGATGGTTTACTCAGTTCACCTAACACCACTACGGCTAAATTCATTTGGTCTACCATGAATTACGTCTTATGCCCGTGTGGTCTAATCCTCACTTGGTCTAATGCAGGGACTCCAACTCTCCCGCTCTCGATGGGAGGTCTCCCGCCGAAAGTCCATTTTTGCAGAATCTCCCGTTCTCCCGCTTTTAAGAGATTTAATTTCTCCCGCTTGAAATGATTTCTTACTTAATTCCATTACATGTTGAAAAATAAGCCTTAGATAGCACGAGAGAGCATCTAGAACCCTAGACCGCAAGGAACTTCGTGCTCGTGATGTGCGCTTCGCGCACATCAAGTTGGAGTCTCCCGTTTGCTAGGGGTTTGAGGCGGGAGAATCTCCCGATCAGAAGGTGCTTAGGGTTGGAGTCTCTGCTAATGCCCAGTTTGGCTAATTATCGTTTCGTCTAATGACCAGATGGTCTAATCGCAATTTTGTCTTTGGATTTTCCCCCACTTTGTCTTAAGTATGAATGGTGGGTATTAGACGAAATGGGCATAGCCCATCTGGAAGTAGACCAACTAGTAATGAGGCTAAGTGGCAATTAGATGAAATGGTCATTAGACTCACTGGTTGTAGACAAAACGGGATTGGACCATGTGGGTTAAGATTAAATTGTTATTAGACAAAGTAGGAGTAGACCAAATAATAGATTCCCGTCAAGAAAGCCTTTAAATACCTTGCGTTGTGACATCATTGAAACTTTTCCCTGCATTGTCTCACCAAACCCCAAAGGATCCTTGGATGTCTTGATGCCATCATCTCTCTGGTGGTATCGGCATCACTGCTCAAGGTTGTCTGCAAGGCACAAAGTCAATGTTAAAGCCATGTCCGCCATGATGTCTTCAAAACTTTGCCTACTTCCAGTTTCCACTACTTATATCTAATCATCCAAGCTGAACGTCCTATGACATCAAGTTATGTAGAAGGCATATTATCATGTGTAGCTACCCTCCCCCAAAACAACAACAACAACAAACAAACAAACAAACAAACAACAACAACAACAACAAACAAAATACAAAACTACTACTGTTCTTGAAGCCAGTGAAGCCAGTGCTGTATCTATAGCACAATTTCCTCAAAACCTTGCCTTCATGATATCATCAGAGCCATACTCTGCATCATGGTCCTTATATTTACAGTTGAAAACTCTGATCAAAGTCATAAAAAAAAAACAACTTCAAGATGCTGTCAAAGCCATACTGGTACTGCATCATTTACTGTATGAAGGCTTGCATGTACAATTGTATGCTAAATAAATGCTGTTCATACTGCCACCCTGTATGGAGTCATTGAATATGATGTGAAATTTCCTCATGATATTTTCATGGTTTACGTAGTGCAGTCAAAGTAATGGGTCATAATGATGATTCTCCTGGATATAGTCTTTGACGGTGTACTGTACCTTGTCTCATCAAAGACATATTCCTGATGTTACTGCAGGGCTGCACACTTACCCATTTTTTCTACTAGTCCGACCTGTCTGTCGGACCAGTAGGTATCCCAGTTTTTCCATGTTTTACTGGTCCATCCCCGAAAAAGTTACTGGTCCAACAGTGATTTTTACTGGTCAGGGACCGTCGGACCAGTGCCAGTGTGCAGCATTGGTTACTGTCATTAAAAAGACCTTCAACTTGTATGAAGTCTTTGAAGTATTTGAAGGCATGTCCTTGGGTCAGTCATCAAAGAGACATGCACTCCAGAATGATATCACCAGAGTTGAATCCCTTCTATGACATCATTGATATCATGACCCTGAGTGGTTATCATGATGTCATCAGAGCCATGCCTTGCAAGCTATCAATGAAGGCATGCAATAGTGAATACATTGCTTGATGTCCTTGATGTTATACATTTCATGTGTACAATAGGATATGTACAAATTGTACATGGTGTAGAAGAGGTGTTCCCCTCCGGCTCCCATTTTTCTTTGGAGGGTGGGAGGTGGGGGAGGAGAGCAGAGCATAAAAATGAAGTGCTACCTTCCTACTTCTTGAATTACCTACACCTACGGTGTAAGCACTTTCAAGAACCCAGTATGGTTTACAAACTAGTTTTATTATGCGTCTGTCTGCTACCTTTTGCTGCTAAAGCTTCCAAATGTGTGCCTATTTCATCCCTTGGTGAGACCTGTTGTCATGTCAACATGTAATGCAGCATAAAGCAAAAGAAAGGTCTCTGATTTCTGTCATTTTTTTTCTGTCATAGAGAAAAGACCTCATGCACAATTTCCAGCAGACTTTAGTTTGTCAGTGTGTGTGGTTTGACACATGACTTGATTTATAAAAAATTGTGAAATATTAATGATAATATGTTTATTTATTTCTAAACAAATTATCTTTGTATACCATGTACAGTGATTTTTTTTCTTGTACAAAATAGACAGTCTATTCTATTCAATGCAATTTAAAATGTTAATGCTGCTGCAGTGGGGAGTAAGTACTTGTACTTGGAAGAACATGGTCAGCTATATGACCAGTCAAGTAGAGCAGATAAGCAATCAGCTTTGTGCTTTCGATAGTCTCAAAAGTTTTTGAGATACTCTTTCCTATCCATCTTGCTTCATCTTCTACATGAAGAGGTGTTGTGACACAGTGGATGAGACAATGTACTATCACTCACAAGGTCTGTGGTTGGAGGCCTCTAGCTTTGGTGGTTGTGTCTCTAGTCAAAGCACTTTGAAATCCTCATTTAGTCCTTCCGAAGGGTGATTGTCAACTGCTTCCTTGCAAGCATTAATTTCTTCCTTTAGTGACCTCAAAACAAATCATGATTTAGTTCAGTTTGATTCAAATTCAATACTGCATATCTCACTTCTCTATACAGCTAACGGTATCTACTTGTATCAGTAAAGGCATCACAGAAATACACTTAATTTTCTTATTATAGGAACAGGACAGCTTCATAATTTAATCAAGCTGAATCAGACATGGCTGCTGGCTTGGAGGTGTGCTATCCAATCGTGAATTTGAAGATAAAGTTTGAACTGCAATTATGTCAGGCATTGGTGTACAACGTAGGCCACTTTACAGATGACCTACTTCATGCAGTATTAAACTAGATATATCGCTACGGCTACTGATATGCCTCCGCCATAATGCATGGTTCTCCTAATAGGTCTATAGTACAATGTCTTGACAATGTGTGATGACAGTTTCACACAATTGGCAAAATATTAAAATGACAGGTTTGACACAAATGTGCTGAATGTTCACTTTCCTAGAACTAGGTTCAATTGGATGAATGATTAAAATGTCAGAGTGCAGGTATTTGGGGAACTGATGAGTTTTACTTGACTTTTGACCCTTTTATAAGTTTATGCATTGAGTAATTTTCAAGGTATATTGAGAAAAAGTATAATTTCAGTATCAAATGGGAAAATAGCATTATCTAAACCTGGCCTTTGACCTTTGACCTCACAGTTCCAAAGAGAATCACTGTTGGGTTGAACATGCATAAATATGTAAGTTTCATGATGATACCTTGAGTTACTTTCGAGATATGGAGGAAAAAGTGCAATTTAGCACTTTCACTTGACCTTTGACCTTTTAACCTTTGACCTTTTGGCAAGAAACTTCCCCAAAAATATATATTGGGTAATACATGCCATACATCAAGTTTAAAAAAAAAAAACGTTCAGGCATATTGCATTTTAAGGAAAGTAGTGATATTTTGAGGAGTTGACCTTGACCTTTGACCCCCTGACCTTTGACCCATGACCCCCAACTTCCCTAGATAATCACTGCCCATCGGTACAAGCATATATACTAAGTTCCATGAAGATACCTTGAACCATTTGCGAGATATGGAGAAAAACATGAAATTTCAATTTTTTTCCACAAAATAACCTGTGACCTTTGACCTTTGACCCTGTGACCCTAAAATCCACACAAAGTATTATCCCCCAAGGATATACCCTCATACCAAGTTTGATGTAAAACCACCACACGGTTCTTGAGATATCGACAAAAACAAAATGGGACGTACGGACGTACGGACGGACGTACGTACGTACGGACGGACGGACGGACGGACGGACGACCCGAAAACATAATGCCTCCAGCCACTTCGTTTTGGAGGCATAAAAACAAAGGTACAAATAGAGTGGCTCAGAACTATGGACCTGGAGATTGAGATGGTCTGATCTACGGAGCTGAAAGTTCCTTTCTGATGATCACATAATTTGCAGTTGGACATGAAGTTGTTGGAAATTACAGTAATCTGATGCATCTATGAATGGATTGAACTTTAATTCATCTAGCTGCTATCTGGCAATGAAATATGAAAAGAGAGAGAGAGAGACATATGATGAGGAATGATGAGATGTATCTGTCATGTCTATACGTGTAGTAGATCAAGACATAATCACCATGCCACTGAATGAAAGAAGATTATGAAAGAAATCATGGTAACTGAACCTGTGCAAAAGCTATTTCTCTGTGAGCTAATAAACTTCAAAATTATTATTTTTTTTCCTTTCTCAATCTTTGAATGTGAATCATTTCAAATCATTGGTGTATTTACAGGTGACACATGAGTCTTGATTTGATTCAGTGAATAGGTGCATGAAAAGAGAATTTGCCTTTTCAAGTGAAATTGATAAAGCCAGTGCTCAATTATGCATGCAGCGTTATAAAGGCAGTCAGTAGATAACAGAATGTGATGAGTGGATATTTACTGTTCAAAGAGGAAGACTTCAAATTGTAGACCCTTGACAAGGAGATACGTGTGTGTGCATGTACACTATAGTTTGAAAGTCAGAAACAGATCTGACATGGCATTGATTCTGCCTATGGCAGCACGGCCTAGCTGTCTGTATTACAAAAGGCAATGCCCTGATAGCTGTGGCTCTTCTGTCATCAGCTCAAATGCTACTCACAAAGCAAGTACAATTTGATCGCCATCAGAGTCTTAAGTGTACTCTCAATTCAATTATTTGTGTCCCTGGGCTGTAACTTTGTGTATGTCTGACATCATGGACATGCTACTGCTCCTACGAATGAGGGCCTGTGGTGTTGGTCATTGAAAAAGGTATTTGATGATGCTGAGAGCGTCAACGAAATCCTTGATGCCACGCCGTGAGGATGTTGGGATGGAGCTGGGATCGTGCCAGCGAGCCGATGCCTGTGTTTTCTACCCTGTGCGCTAGTGACGTCAACAATTTCAGAAGATATTAGAGTGTGCGAGTTGATTACTGTGGCGGTGTGCTCTGCTTGTCTTAACATGACTTTTGTTACTGAGCTTTTAGTTTGTTAGTTTCATATCTTTTTCTTTAATAGCTTCTTTTCCTTGGGTTATAGGTTCCCACGTCAGCTGTAACCATTAACAGTTTACATTTATCATAAAGCATGGTAGGGGTCCCATGCAGAAATTTGGTCATAACAGCTTTTAAGATGATTCATTTAACAAGTCCCAAGTAATATGAACACATTTTCAAGGCTGTTTATATGTTAGAAATTTGACACATTACAAGTTATGTTTGTAACCTTAGAGGATGCATGGTGTATGTACTTGTTGTTTCCCACAGTAGACACATACAGTGGCTTCATGCTGTCCCCATTTATTATTGCCACCTACAAGTACATTAACTATTTATGAATGTTGTAGAACTAAGGAGGGTTTTCCAAATATAGGTTAACTACTTGTAAATTTTAGTACCTTATCTCTCAAGTACCTGTATCAGATATCAGAAGACATAGTACAGGTGTATGTGCTAGGAACAACAACATGACATTATTAATTGGTTTTGTCATAAATCTACATAGATGCACTACATAAGAATTCCACCATTTTGTTAGAATGATAATTCCATCGTGACACAGATCTTACTTTCATAAACATATTTTTCTTTCCAAAGTTATTTTGATTACAAATATGTATAGCATTGCAGCTGAATATCAAACTAAAATATCCAGGACTCGGAGGTAAACAGGCAACATTGACATGAGATGAAAACATTTACAAAGGTGAAAATAAGGGACAAAGGATATTGAGGGAAAAGAAAGTGAAAAATAGGATCGAGTGTTTGAGAGAAAATAAACCTTGAATTCAGTATGTGCAATGTCTGAAGCAAATGATGTTTCTCAGTATGTAACTTGATCTTATGATACTTTTGGCATTTATGCTTCATTTACATGCACATGCATGCACACACACACACACACACACACACACACACACACACACACACACACACACACAATCTGTATGTGTGTGTGTGTGTATATGTGTTTGCCTCATCTCTAATAAAACTATATCAAAATATATATAAATATATGTGTGTGTGTGTGTGTGTCTGTGTGTATGTGTGTGTGTGTTTGTCTTTTTTCACCACCTGAGTTGAAAACAAGTCTTCCATCAGACGGGATCAATGTGTTTATCAGCACAGCTGTGCTCGTTCAGACCTCTGCCAACTCTATGGATTTTTAGTCTGTTTGTTACATGTGTGTGTGTGTGTGCACATGTTTTGCAGTACCGGTACACTGTAGTCACACCCTTTGCAGTTGTACCATTTGGTACCAAAGTACCTATAAAAATATGTGTTATTTTTCCTCTCAGCTGTGTACACTAATGTATGTGTGTACTGAATGTGTGTGTGTGTGTGTGTGTGTGTGTGTGTGTGTGTGTATGTGTGTGTGTGTGTGTGTCTGTGTGTGTGTGTGTGTGTGTGTGTGTGTGTGTGTATGCATTATATCATTGTGCATTATGTATCTCCTTGAAATGCTGAGCAATTTTGTACTCTATCATGCACAAGAACAGATTAATTTCATCTATACTACAAGTAAAGAATTGATCATGATCTGTCATATGCTCTTCGTTTTTGTAACCCGTTGAGGACGAGTCGTAAATATACTCGGGCAGGTGTCTATGAGAAATGTGTGTTGTAGCAATATCAAACCATCCTTAGTGGGTTAATACCATTATTCATGCGTAATGATAGAACTACATATTGTACTAAATATGCTGGTGATCGAAAGCATTCTTGAATGCAAGCAGCTGTTCTTAGAGCATCCATGTATGTGAAGAAAAGGAGAGTGAAGGAAAACTGTTTTGACGGGTAATCTGCGGTTTACAAGTAGGTGCTAATTGCGACTAGTATGACTTTCAGCGCGTCAGCAAAAATAAGTGGATGTCAGCCTTGGCCTCAGGCTACACACAGACCAGCATTCCTTTCACCACCACCCCCCCCCCCCCCCCCCCCCCCCCCAAATACTCTCAGCTCACTGACTTTCCCACAACATGTAATGCAAGCGGCCGCGTTTACCATTTGGGAACATCATGCAAGCATGACTTCCTCTGAAAAGGACTGTGTTACCTGTGTTTCACACAAAGGTTATAAGAGGAGAAAATACTCCTGGTTCACACCAAATTTAGGAGACTAAAATCAATGACTGCGATGTAATGCACTCCTTTTTCATTCTCAAAAAAAAATCTCTCAAAATCTCTCAAAATTGGTGACATGTAGCTGCTCAAATCAGAGTTTACAATTTAAAAGAACCATTAAACCAAGAAAGAAATGCAGGCCCTCATCAACAGATGATATATGTTCAGGTGTATAGTGGGGCATAAAGTAAATCTTGGACAATCAAAAACACCAACATATACACCTTCAGCTCAAACCGATATTGTGCTGTGTGTGATATTACCCTGTACAAAATCATGAAGCAAGACAAAAAGTTTGATATAAAACTGTCATCCTCAGCACAAGTACTTGAAGATGTCTCAGACAGTGGCTGGTTGTTACTCGGAAAAGTACCTCCCGTTGTGCATACTAAGGGTGTATCCTGGTTCAAGTGTAATACCAATTTATGGGCTTCAAATCTTGATGATTTCTTTGAATTGTAGTTTTGGGTTCAGGTTCAGCTAGTGTAGTTTAGAAAATGCATTCCATTCTCTATGCACAAATTCTGTGTACAGACATACAATGTACAATATACTGTACGAGCTGAAATTTTCGCGTACAGATATTTTCGCGAATTGCTACTTGGAGGACATTTTCACGTGTTGTTAATTTCGCGGTTGCAAGGGTCTAACTGAACTTAGTTATTTGGGTGTTGTTATTTTCGCGTGTTGTTATTTTCGCGGTTCAAAGGCGATTCGCGAAAATAAAACCACCGCAAAAATTTCAGCTCGTACAGTACATGTATAGTGTAAATCTGAGACAAAGGTCTGTGTAGGACCTATATAACAACATGGTATTGTTGGAACAGATAGCAAACACCAGGATGTAGTTCTCACACTAGATTGAGCTATCTGGCTTGCTATCTACCTTCACTATTCAGTTCTGAGTAAACAACAGTTCCTTCTATCAACCCTGCTTTTTCCCTGTCTCAGTTCTTGTTTTTTATTGTTTTTGGTGAATACCTGTAGTACTGGCATGCCAGTACTAGACAGTCTCTTGTCCAAGATAAGACAAATCACCAATGCACTGCGCTGCAGTGCAGTCATTTGGTTATGAAATGTATCGGATATGTTGTGCGTTCAACACTCCCAAAGTATACAGTTATCGAACCGTACCATGCCAAGCAAAAGTGGACTGCTTCCTGATGTGCTCCAAAAGCGTACCATACCAGAAATTGGTATGAGAAGAATGCAAAGCGAATGCGAATAAGAATGTAACATGCGCTATGTCATAATGCATAGAGTTTATTTTCTTTGTTCATGACACCTGTATGTAGCGTAAGCGCACCAAGTGCATGGCCTGTTGTTATAAACGTATGGTCCCTCTGACTCAAAGACAAAAGTAGTCCATGAGGTACACTACGGTAACTCCATACAAACGTGTACAGTCCTCAAACATTCCCTATCTGGCATGGTATGGTACGATATGGTTCGGTTCTGTACCGTTCGGTTCACTGTTGAGCACTCAAACACAGCCTTAGTCTCCTCTTTGACCAGCTGCAATGACATTCCATTTGTATATTATGTACAAGTTGTACGACACTGTGCATCAAACACACAGCTCATTTACCAGTATGCAAAATTACATACATACCCTGCACACTCATAATGGAGGAAGTAAATCGAAGGTCAAGCTAAGTTCCACCTACATCCAGTCCTTGATGTCACCTTGTTCAGACAGCAGACAAGCACCCAAAACTGAGCAAAACTCAAATGAGAAAACACTTCAGGATGGCAATTAGACAAATTATATGACTTCTCAGATTGGTTCCAGATTGGTTAAGTAGAAAATATAATTAGAGTTTGCTTTCAGACTGACCGACAAGTAGTTTAACTCGATTAGCATGAAAGTATTTATAGGCAGGTCAAAAAAATGAGTTCTGCAGTAAGTGTGAAACCCCATCATCAAAATATTTTATTTTGTACAGTGTACATATATCTAAAACCAACTTCATACTCCAAAAACTTACTGTAACATTAAAGGGGAAAATCCAGTCCAAATATAAGTTAGTCTGATAAAAAGAGTAAAATCTTTAGGAGTTCAATGCTAAAAATTTGACTGAAATTGGATGAAAAATAAGGAAGTTATGACATTTTAAAGTTTTGCTAATTTCTGCAAAACAATTTTTGTACAGTGGATTGATATGCAAATGGGGTGTGTTAACCATGTCACAACCTCATAATTTTCCTGTGATTGTGTAAAAAAAATATGATGAAGATTCAATGTTTCTGTAATTGAAGTCTGAAACATGATGCTATTTCAGATTTAATAACTTCAGAATAGTGATCAGGTAGATATAGCAGGATTTGAGCCTCGGGCATAATTGCTTTTGAATGAATGAAAAACTGGAAATTTCAAAATTTAATGTACAAACTATATGGCAAGTTGTGAGGGTATGACATGCCCACTTTGCCATTTGCATTATATATCCATATTGACTGTTAAAGAACTGTTTCCTGAAAAATTAGCGAAACTTCAAAATGTCATACTGTAACATCCTTAATTCTTACCCAATTTTAATCAAAATGTTACCATCGAACTCATATTATTTTACTCTTTCTTTTCAGATTTACTTACATGTATATTTGGACTGGATTTCCCCTTTAATGAAGAGAAAGAGAAATGCACCACTTACTAAATGTATTACAAACAAACAAATCAATTAATTAAACAGAAGATTTAGCAAAGAAGAACAGAAGGTCTTGGAATGAGAGACAAAGATCAAGAGTCTGTATACAAGTCAGGTGTAAATGGAAGACCATGTTATACAATTGTAGCACTCCTCAGTATCATGAAGAGGTGTTCTGTAACGAGAGCAAGTCTTTACTCACCTATTTCTACCCTCTCTATATTATGATTAATGAAATTCATAGCATTTCGTATAAAAGTATTATTTAGTATCAGATTGTAATGAAATTTCTGCCATTTTGCTTGTTTGAGTTAAATCCTCCCGTAAATGAAACTGAGTTTAACAGAACGTGGAATAGAACAGTCTCCTCAGGCAAATAGACATCTACAATTGTAAACCAAATCAAGAAACATCTCTCCACCCTCCTGCATTAGCCTTTGATATGAAATATGACACATGCTCCTCCATTGCCAATTTAGGGATCTCCAGGTAAAGAGTGCAAATTGATAGGGTACAAGAGGGCACTTTCCCTTGTTTTGACGCGTATCATGTTTACAATGTGTGCAAAATGCTCAAAATCTGAGTCTTTTCCTTTGCTTTGTCTGTCTGGTCTGGGCTGTTGCAAAGGTATCGGGAAATTTGATATATGGTTGAGGGGTCTAGATATCGCGCACGAAAATTTGTGATGCTCTTATAATAGAAATTATTCCATAATCGTACCTGAATTTCTCAATAGATATCACGAAAATGCAGAAAAATCACCTCCCAGAATCTCCTGATGATACGATGAAGGAGTAGTGCGCTGTCGCCGTTTGTATGTCGGACTTAATTTTATGCGTTCAATTTCTCGGGGTATGTAGAGGTCGCGCAGCTGCCCTATGTAGTTTCATGCGTGAAAGTGTCTGCCCCTCAGCGGCTGTAACGTGCTTAGGCTTTCGTAGAATATTATAAATGATCGATCGAACAAATTACGAATTCTATCGGCTTCGAACGGGACAAGTGAGACGACACGTCTAGGCTACAACATCCTTAAAACAGATTTTAAGCTAAGGTAGGTAAATTACAAGGTAAGAAATTGGAAATTTAGTGAAAAATTTGTTCGAAATCAAAATTTCTTACCTGCTTCCTTCTCATGTTTAGCGGTTGTCAGGTATGTTTATTCCATGGGCGTATCGGCAAATTTTGCGCTTAGTCCTACACGTAATATTGCTTGCTATCCGCAGTTTCACGATGCGCGACCATTAAGTCCCTGCGCGAGATCTAGTACCCTTACTATACTGTTCAACTTGTGGAGGTTTGATATATTCAAATATTGTGGAACTTTATTGGCTGAGAATTTGTGTTTAGAAATGATCATGTTTCCAAATGGATCAAGAAATCATACAAAAGTTTTGAAAATTATGCTGTCACTCCAAAGTGTTTTGTGAACAATACCATGGTAGTGAAATATTTTCATGCCTCTGTTTAGAATGTTTCAGTCAAATATGGGGAAAGCTGGGTGTGGTTTAATCTGGGCCCCATTTCAATAAAATGGGAACTCACTCAAACCAAATGATGAACCCATACAGTTATAGTTGGGACAGATTCAAATAAGATCTGGTTGGGAAGGATATGTATTTCTAATTGTAGAATGTGGCAGGGTGGGTGAAAGATGTTGTTCCCAAATGGCTTAGTGAAACAGTTTTCTGAGGACTGACTTAGCCCCCAAATTGTCACAAAGATCAATTGAAATTGAACTTGGGATTGATTTCTGAGCTTAGTGACATGTCCCCCTGGTCACCTTCTTCTCATCAGCTTTGTTACTCACATCGTTATTCACATATTTAAAGCATTTTTAAGACCACATTCTACTCCAATTTTTCCCTTCTTTTGGTAGAGCTTCAATTTTCACAATGTTTTAAGGACCCGGGTAGCATGTATATGGAGGATGCTGTTCAGATTGATTAAACTGCCAGAAACATTGTAACACAAAGCCAGAGTCTGTTATATCCAGCTAGTCTTCTTTGTTAAATGCAAATGGAATTCCTTACATTTCAATACCACACATCTATTAAATCAGGGTTAAAGTTACCCCAAAACAGACAAAAGTCAGACAAAAAAGATGTGTAGACAGTGATGTCTTTCAAAAGGCTACTAATACGTGTAGATCCAAAGGAATGTGCTAGTGAGAGCAAAATTTGCATATGAATTATTTCTTCACATGCTGGGGGGGGGGGATGAGGGACAGGGATTACCTTTGGAAGGTACATTCGAGGAAATTATATGATTAAAGGGATTGAGCTGTCCCAGTTTTAATGAGTGAAAGGATTCAAACAATGATGAAATACTAGTAGTAGGTTCTCGTTTTGTTGATGAACATGTGCATTTATGGTGCACTTGTAGTTAACATCCATATTGAAATTTGCTATGTACTATACGGGGGTATCACTGAGTGAAAAATGTCATTAGATCTTAACCGACCTCGAGGTCTATGCCCTAACTGGCAGTTGAAGTTGAAAAGATTGTTACCAGAGTTTAGGCTGGGTGATTGGGATTTAGAGGATGCTGGTCTCCATAAATTTGCATACATTTGACCCGTTTGTTTGTGGTGATTAAACAGATTTACATGCATACTTAATTTCAGCATCCCAAGATCTAGAGCAGCCTCAATGCTTTTGTGAGTGTGAAAGAAGAAAGGCACTTAATCAAAAAATTGTAAATGATTTTGTACCTGGTAGCAAATTTGACCAATGTTCCAATAACTGTAGCCTTTTTAATGTTATTAAAAAGTAGCAAGGTGGTGAAAATGGCAGCACTTCTACATCTGTACACGTGTACATAATACAGTCTATAGTTACGTTCAGACGGCAGGCCCTAACCTCGAGGTTAGGAAACCTCGAGGTTTCGCTCTTGCCCCCTAACTACGACGTGTGTCCACACGACGAATCTTAACCTCGAGGTTACGAAACTTCGAGGTTAAGCTTCTGCCCCCCGTAACTACGAGTGGGTCCTACTCGATGTTAAAACCACAAAACCGGAAGTTTCAGCCCACACTGCTAACAAGGCGCCTATTTATTCTTTAGTCGAACCCTGTCGGACTCGCTTACGGGTACTCTTTTTCTCTGTCATGGTATGCAGAGATAGCACTGCACTGATGACTTTATGCCTTTATGAAGATATTCGTCGAAAACATTTTTTTAGCGTCGGAGAAGAATATAGAATACAGTTTGATAGCGAGTAAATGTTAATTCGACGTGTTCAGTTTCAGAGATCAAGCGCATGGGAAGAAAAGATGATGTTGTTGTGTCATGCGTCATAGGTTTTTTACGTGTGGTGTATTTGTGGTGTACGTTTGGGAGGTTGACCCGGAAGCAGAGGGAAATTGTGGGGGCCGGAGTTTACGGCGAGGTCACTCTTAACTTCGAGTTCGTTGTGTTTTGTGTCCACACGGTGCTTAACTACGAGTGGGGACCCCCCGCGGCTCGTGGTTAGAGCGCTAACCATAAGATTTCTCGTGGCTCGAAACTTCGAGCAAACCTCGAGGTTTGCTAACTACGAGTGCGTCTTCACGGTCCCTAACTACAAGCTCTAACCTCGAAGTTTCCTAACTTCGAGGTTAAGGGCTCCCGTCTGAACGTAACTAATGTGGACTGCCATCTTGGGAGACAGTATTAAACTGCCTTGTGTAATAGCACTGCACACCTGGATGCCATAAAAGCTTGAGGTATTGTTTGTACCTGACATGCAATGAACCAGCTAAGTCTGTGTTTTTATGCCTCCGCCACGAAGTGGTGCCGGAGGCATTATGTTTTCGGGTTGTCCGTCCGTCCGTCCGTCCGTCCGTCCGTCCGTCCGTCCGTCCTTCCGTCCGTCCGTCCTTCCGTCCGTCCGTCCTTCCGTCCGTCCGTCCTTCCGTCCGTCCGTCCTTCCGTCCGTCCGTAATGAATTTTGTGGACAGGGTAACTATCAAAACCTTTTGAGGTATTCTAATGAAACTTGGCATATATGTGTATTAGGGGGTAAAGTTGTGCCTATCAACTTTTGGGTGCACATGCTCAAGGTCAAAGGTCAAAAGGTCAAGGTCAAATGCTTAAGATTGCACTATTTCCCCCATATCTATGCATTGCCTGAAGATATTTTCTTGAAACTTAGTGTATACATGTATTACCCAATTAAGATTCTTTAGTGAAAGTTTGGGGTCATAAGGTCAAAAGGTCAAAGGTCAAAAGGTCGAGTAAAATGTTAAAATTTCACTTTTTTCTCTGTATCTTGGAAATTGTTCAAAGTATCTTTATGGAACAAAGTATACATGCATGTACTGACTGGCAGTAGTTAGCTAGGGAATTGGGGGTTCATGGGGTCAAAGGTCAGGGGTCAAAGGTCAAGGGCAATACTTCGAAATTTTACTATTTCCCTTATATTTATGCAATGCCAGCAGGATTATTTTTTTTTTAACTTAATGTATGCATGTATATTACCCACTAGAGATTCTCTGGGATTTTTTTTTTTGCCAAGAAGGTCAAAGGTCAAAAGGTCAAAGATCAAGTGAAAGTGCTGAACTTACTACTTTCTCCATATCTCGGAAGCGGCTCAAGTAATTTTTAAACTTAGTACATATTTATGTATGTTCTGCCTGACAGTGATTCTCTTATGAATCAAAGACCAGATGAAAATGATAACAATTTACTGTTCAATACAGAAATTGCACTTTTTCTCCATACCTTGAAAATTACTCAAGTGCGTAAACTTATGAAAGGGTCAAAGTCGAAGTTAAAGTACATGCTCTCCTATTCATCCAATTAAACATAGGTCAAGGAATGTAAACATTCGATACATTTGTGACAAACATGTAATTTTAATATTTTGCCAATTTTGTGAAAATGTAATCACACATTGTCCACATGTACTATAGACCTATTAGGAGAATCATGCATTATGGCGGAGGCATACCAGTCGCCATAGCGACATTTCTAGTTCTTCTTAAAATTCCATTCCAAGATCATCAGTCACGCTGTAGTAGGTGAAGCTCATGTATTATGCAATGTGTCTGGAATAATTGGCTTCCACTGACGTCAGTATTCTGCTGTACACTCGTGGTGAGCCTCATAAACAACTGACAAGGAGACTGAATGTGAGTTATAAATTTTTTTTTTTTTTAAGGAAATCTGCCTAATGCTTGCATATCACAGAGCTGCTTCTCCCAATACATAATGCAGAGCACCTGCCCTGGATGTCTGTTGTGTAATGTATGATGTAAAAAACACAAAACAAAATAAAGACCCAAACAAATAAAACAGAAAATAACACTAGAATAATGCAAAATAGGAGGAATATGATCAAACTCATCAAGTGAGAAGTACAGTGCTCACCCGTTAATATGGAATCGCTTTAGCGTGAACCTTGCTTAAGTGCTACAAAACTTGATGTAACAAATTTTTCACGTGTTACAATGTATTTTATCCGCTTAATCAGAATCAGGAACCACTTTATCGGGGCAAATCTTGCTGAAACACTTCCATTGTTTTTCGTAAATAATTCCAAAAAATAATGAATTAATCCTTAGAAAAAAATGCAGGGATTTCATTTCTGTACATGAAGGAATATTTTCTAACCAGTTCTCAATAGATGATGCAGACTGTAATCTAAACTTTTGCCGTTCTAAGGCAGTAAGACGTAGTTGCAGAGGTGGTCATCTTGTCGAGCTTCGTCAGCTTCTACTCGTGCACAGCAAATTTTACAGTGTACCACCCCGTCGGTGCGATACGCAGAGTCACCTTCCCCGCATGCGGCTCATACTTGTTTACGCTCATACGTGTTTTTGTGTGGCAGCATAACAAGGGGGAATGAATATGAGAAAAATGTGTTTGTATGATCGTCGCAATCAGTGTCGTCGTAATGTGCACGTTGTTCACATGTTACAACAGCGTGTGGAAGTTCAGCATAGCTGCCTCTCTCTATGCATTAATAAGGTAGGCATCGCAACTTTTACATGTGCTTTGAACTCTAAAAAAGGGTTATTTTGTGGATCAAATGAATGAAGGTTTGTTCCCAAGGTGCATCTGCCAAAATTTTGAGACTGCTGTGTATTTTCTTATCGCTGTTTTGTGTTTACAGTATGTGTCTTTTGCTAATTTGCTAATTTTGTCATCAGGGGTATTTTTATTATCATTATTACTATTGTTATCAACATGATAATTACCATTATCATTTTTTTAAATTACTGTTATTGTTATCATCATCATCATCCTCATCTTCAGTACTACCATCATTAAATATTACCGCTATCATAGCTCTTCCTGTGTTCTTATCCTCGCACTGTCCCACTTCATTTGGTAATCATTCATATGCCCACATGATGTTTGTGTAAACTGTCCCAGTTATTTGTTTTGGGGTTATTTTGTAATCATTCATTCGTACCCATGATGTTTTCAAAGTGTAAATATTATGTCATTTGACTACTTGATTGCCCAAGGTACTGAAGTCCATGATGCAAAGAGAGTGAACCCTCAAAATATTCAAAGAAAAAGAGAGAGAGAGAGAGAAGAAGATATATAAGATGCTAAAATCAGTACATGTACCAGAGTAATTACTAGAGGAGGTATACTGTCAAAGGTAATCACTTGCAAGATCTCAGTGTAATCTGCTTCCAATTGTAGTACTGCCATTTTGTTTTTGTTTTGTTTTTTACATCCAAATGTCACTGATATCCCTGAGAATCATAAAGACAGGGTACTCCTACATTGTTTGATATGGAGACAGAAAAACATCTTATGTCATCACCTGTACCTTCCTTCAAAGACCTCAAACTTGCTTTTATAACCAGAGCTGCCAAGTCTCCCTGATTCTGCACGAGTCTCCCTGAAAATGTCAAAATCTGTTCATGTCTGAACTGGAGAATATTAAAGTCTCCCTGATTTGGGAATTATTTTCACCCATTGAAATGCATGGTAAACACACGGATATCTCCCTGATTGCTGTGTGGAATCTCCCTGATTTGAATGTGGGAATGTTGGCAGACCTGCAATAACAACCTTTACCTGGTTCAAGGATAGAAAGAAGAAAGTTGGACGAGGGATAGGAGAACTTGGGGTCTGAATCGCAGACCAAAGTGTTATGGGGGGGGGGTTGGATAGTGAGTGTAGACCCACTTGACTGACGGTGAGTCAGTGAATGTCATGATGAGGCTTGTTGGAACCTCCCGAATTGGCTGCTGATGACAGTGACAGTGTCATTGCAAGTTCTTAATTAGCCCGATTAGCTTGACTCACTACGACGGGCTTAAATTTGTTTGTTCCTACCCACGATGGCTATTTTTAACTCTTTTGCTCTTTCCTTTGGGGATGTGCTTTTTTTTTTTAAATACCAAAACAGAATCATTTAAAATATGTACAAGCCATCGTAACATGGTACTTGATTGATTGATTTGATTTAGGTCTGTCGTGTAATGCTCAGTGCTGAAATCTCATCTTCTTAGAGAGTAGTGCCCCCATCTTCTCATGAAGGAAGTTGGTGAGGGTTGGTCAAACAGAAAAGCATGTCGACCTTGAGTTGGCAAATAACGTATGTCAAAAATTCATGAAAATTGACTTAGTCACATATTTTCGCTTATTTTAGTATAATCTAACTCTTGACCAAGTCTTGAAATCAGAACCCATTCCGTTACAGAGATATGACGCTCTCTCCCAGTGGGAATTGTTCAAATTTTGTTGGCAAAACAACGTAAGCATCGATACTCTTGCCCCTGTTCACCACACGTTGGGCATGGACTTGGCAAAACAACGTATCTACATGCCATACATTGTTTTGCCATCTACATGTTTATGCAGTAATAGGTTGCGCGCCGCACGCAGCTGCAGAAGAGCGCGCACATTGACGTTGTAGGACATTACGTTGTTTTGCTGTAGCAATGGCAATAGCATGGTTAAATGTTGAGACAGCAAAACAGCGTATGTTTTGATTAAGTGCAAATTATTATAAAAATAAAGGGTATAGTGAAATCAATTTGCATTCACTGCATTACTAATACTGTTGGGTAAGATATGAAGTGTTTAACGAAAACAGAAAAAGAGCTGCAGGTTTGGGAAACTTCGAACTCGATTTACTGGAAATGATGTAAAGGTCCGGTCACGCTGCCCAAAAGTCGCGTAAATGCATGAATCATGTAAGAAATTCGAACCTTAGGCGATACATGCCCGATTTGCGCATTTCATGAGTTTGTCTGAAGTGGAACCTTCGTAGTTGTCCGCCGATGTGCGCCGGATCGGCACTTTACGCGATTTCAGATTTTGAGCAGCTTAAAACTTGGCTTCGCGTAAAAGTTTACGCAGTATTGCGCTGTTTTACGTAATTTTTGCGTAGTTTGCGTAGTTCTTACGCAAACAATGCGCGAAATATGCGTGGAATATTAGTGATCGTTCGCGAAAATGTTGCAACCGCTATCGCGTTCATGCGCGATTCATACGCAGTTCATTAGTAATAATGTGCAAATTATGCGTGGTTTTCCGTGGACCTCAGTCGTCACGCACAACCACGATTTCGCCCTATTTGGGGCCTTTGTGTGCCTATGCGCTGAAAGTGCGTGGTTTGTTAGTGATTTTTGCGTGATCTTTCCGTAGTTCTTGCGCAATTCATCAGTGATTTTCATCGTGTAAATCAGCGAAAATTCTTGACAGACAAGCACGCACAACCAAATTTCTTGCGTGATTCATGCGTTTACGTGACTTTTGGGCAGTGTGACCGGGCCATTAGATGTACTATAGATATGTTGTTTTGCCATCTCAAGGCCGATGTGGCGTAAGAATGGTGCAGTATTACATCATCAAGAGTGGCAAAGTGCATCATTTGGCCATTGCATATCCAAGACAGTATTTTCTACTAGTCGGTCATTTAATGCTATCCAGTATCATTATAATTTATATGTGCTTTGATAGTTTGTATTGAAACACATTTCACACGTGGGAAAGTTGATAAATGCAATCTTTGACTCAAGCGATACCTGATTCTCGCAAGGGGTTAGTGTGTTTTTCAACTCGCATGATTTTTAATATTGCGACTCTGTGAAGCTGCAATTCCAAGTGTGAGTCTGTATCAACCCATCAACCCATGTTTAGGCATGCTTCTGTTGGCTGTCAATCGTATACACTTCCCAGTGAGTTACTGTGCACTGATTGGAAATCTTAAACATGGAAATGAACTGCGTTATGTACTACAGGGTGAGCAAATGCAAATAAATACATACTGGAAAAGTGGATATTTTCGCGTGAGTAATTTTTCCTGCTCGGCCGGATAAGATGAGTTTTGCATGTTTTTAATTCCGCGGAATCGAGACATTGAGACATCAACTATTGGATCACATGGCGAGCAAAAATATTCATGTGCTTTTATTTTCATGCTAGTTTCTGGTCGCACAAAATGAGTGAAAATTACAACACCAAGAAAATTTCCACTTTTACAGTATGTGAGTCTGTGTTGTCTGCATGTGTGTGTCATCACAAATTT
This sequence comes from Diadema antillarum, assembly GCF_040938485.1. Taxonomy (NCBI): domain Eukaryota; kingdom Metazoa; phylum Echinodermata; class Echinoidea; order Diadematoida; family Diadematidae; genus Diadema; species Diadema antillarum. Next base: position 5,084,576 of record NW_027270906.1, on the reverse strand, counting down.
ATTGCAAATTAGATTTAGAGGCCATGGCCATATACAAACGTGTATTATACACATCTTGCCAGTCCTCATAATCTACCAAGTAATGGCACCCAGCCATCTGAACTTTTTGTTTTCATGATTAAGATTAGAGAATTACATATTCGGACAACAGAGACAAATAACAAAAACACTCCAGTTGTTGATTGTGGCCTTGTGTGGACACATGGATACACAGTATCTGTCATCGTCCATTGTGGCACATGAATAAGCAACCTAGCTAAAAACACCTCTGGCTTCTATGTAATCAGGATTGACTGTTCACAATGGGTCAAAACTGACAGATACGTGGCCGAAAACGAGGGTGTTTGGAGCTGGGTGTACATATACTAGCCTCCAATATTGAGTCATGCAAGTTTGCATTCTTAAATTTACTGGAAGACTCTGCCTCTTCGACTCATGCGATTGAACTCCCGTGGTTCTCCTGTAAAAGGGACTAGATGCTGCATTTAACTCCACAACTTTGACTCAGCTGGATTTTGATTTGTACAGTGGACTCCCATTATAACGAAGTCCTTGGGACCAGCAGTTTTCTTTCGTTATATTGAAATTTCGTTATAATGAACAAATAAAAAATAAAGATACATAGAGTGGAGAATGTTGCAGCGTGAAAATTTTACTTCGTTGTAACAGGAATTTCGTTGTAACCATGTTCCTTATAACAGGCGTGCACTGTATTGTTTTGTTCTGTGTTTCTACGTGAATGCATGGGGAGGAATCAGGACTTTTCTTTTGTATCTGAGCGCAGCACTTATCTACTCATGATGCGGAGTTTATACTACATGTACATATATTGGTATACTTCATATTCCAGGGGGCCACGGCAATCATGTTTCAGGCCACCTGCAGTAGAACAATTCAGAATGGATGTGTAACACACTGTGGGATGGGATGTTCAAACGTGACAGACCATGATTGCCGTGGATGCCATGTCAGATTTTTAAACTGTCTAGAAGTTTGTCACGCTTTTGGGACTCTTTGAAAAGTACTATAGTAGGTTATTGTATGGAATATTCGGCTCGGAAAAAGAAAGAGCAAATCAAGGAAAAAAGAAAATTGGAAGATGAAATTGAAATTTTAAGGCAAAGGCTCAATAAGTCACAAAATGACTCAGAGTGTACTGAATTAATTCAAGCATTAGATAATCTCGGAAAAAAGTTGGAAGACATATATGATTTAGAAACGGCTGGTGCTATAGTTAGATCTCGAGTGAAGTGGGCTGAGGAAGGTGAGAAAAGCACCAAATATTTCTGTAATTTAGAAAAGAGACGCCAGTCAACATGTCAAGGTGCTGATGAGAAACCTAATAGGCTGTAATAAATTTGGGTAAATGCAACAAAACGTGATGACACATAGTAGGCCGTAAAAAAAAACTTTGAAGCGGTCCACGGTGGGACGTGACGGGAAATACGTTGTATGTGTAGTCTAGCCTGACCAGATGCCATGAGAGAATGGCATCTAATAGCTACAATTGTACATGTTCAATGTAGCAAGGAATGGAATGAACAAGACTAGAACACAGCAGGGGGAAAAAACAAAGGAGAATCTATCCCACCTCCCGTACCAACGGTGCACTACATTTCGAGCAAACGGGGCTGCCGTGGCCGCCGGGAACGTAGTGTAAACATTGCATTACTGTAACTCTTGAAATATTGATACTGATTGGTGCAAAATTTAATGGTATTTTGCCCTTGGTTTGGGGCAGGGATGAGCACCAGATGCAGCTGTCCCTCTGGGCTTTGATATCAGAGCATCAATTTGTTTCTGGGAAAGTCACTCGTGTCGGGTCTGTTTAAACTTGTGTGTGTTGTATAGGAATTTGTTGTGTGTGTTTTTGTGTGTCTGTTTTTGTTTGTGTTCAGATGTGGTTACCAGTATCTGCCAACAAAGCGTACCTGTTATAGGGTACCCGTAGTGTTAGGTGAGTGTGCCCATACTATGTGTGTGTGTGTGTGTGTGTGTGTGTGTGTGTGTGTGTGTGTGTGTGGATTTAAACATACATAAATCTTGAAATATTGATACCATTTGTTGCAGAATTAAGTGGTAAATTGCCAGTGATCTTTAGCAGGGATGAGCACAAGATGCAGACGTGCATCTGGGGTTTATCAGAGCATCCATTTATTTTTGGTGTTTCTTTGTGTATAGACTATGAAAGGTATGTGTGACTAGAAATTAAGTGATTGCTTTCAGGGTACCTGAACAGCATGTTATTCTAAAAAGAAAAAAAAAAACAAGCATATAAGTTTGCATGTGCAGCTATAATATTGGGATTGTTTGTACAATTTCTTCATTTAATTTGTTGTTGTTTGTTGCCTACCTATTTCTGTTCTTTCAACTTATAAAATAACATTTCGGGCCTGAGGAACTGCTCTGGTTCGTACCACTTTACATAAATGGGATTCACAAGTGAGTTTGAGGGGATTGATATTGTGCGAAGCTGACGTATGCAACAAGCAATACCCAGACAAGTACCCTATTGCCCTTATTCAAAGGTATTTTAATCACTAATTAGTCGACATTTTGGTAAAATTCTATGATGTTATTAGAACTGTCTTTGCCTTTGTAGCATCTGTTCAGCGCGGCATTACTGAAGCCTAGATCTAGTCAAGTTAGTGGTAAGACGGCTATTCTTGGCGAAGCGCTGCATTAATTTTGTCAATCATGTCTGTGTGATTGTGACTGAGGTAGGACTCAGTAGAATTTACGCAATGAATGTAAAAGCCAACGTATTCATGGCTGATTTAACGGTTCATCTAAATTTTTGTGGCCGCTATACGCAGGTAGATATTCACCATGGGATACATAATGAGTGGCTGCTGGCCGCATTAGGCAGGTGACTGCTATATAAAGGGTCTGTAATACAGAAAGTTTGTGGGGGGATTTTTCAGTGGCCATTATAAGCAGGTGGCCGCTATAGACAGGTGGCCGCTAAGACAGGTTTGACTGTATTTGTAGAGGGGTCACACATTTTGTAGCAAGAGCTTTCCTGTGGTGCAGGTTTGGCACTGTTCAGGTCGCTGTTAGGAGAGCACTCGAACGCACCCGTAGAGTTGTAGCACCCACATGCATTGAGAAACACCGGTGGTACATGTAGTAACTGTGTAGCTGGGTGGCTTTGGTTGTCTCTTGCAGTTGTTGTCTTCTCTGAGTAATTCCTTGTTTATCTGGCGTTGTGCGTACTTCGCCTGATTGTGAAACCATACTCACGTAATGAGGTGATAAAATAACACAAACAAGTTGTTTTTCCCTGTTACCTGGAAAGTACATTTTCAGCAAGTATGTCTTCTGTCAACTGGATGAATGGTTCTACAGTACACTGTACCTCAACTCTCGTAGAATGGCACATGTATTAATACCTACATGTGTGCATCTACATTGTACAATGTTTATACCATCTATTCATACACTGTAATTTTGTCACATTTGGGAGGGGGGGGGGGACAGAGGGGGAGGCATCTTTAAATGTAAACCACTTTTATTTTTTCATAGGATATTATCCAAAATTATCATAGAGATCATCTCGTACCCTATACAAGAGACAGTGTGAAATTCTGAGTAAGGATGAGTTCAAATATTACACTGATTGTAAATTTGTTTTATCATTGCCAAGGGTGAGGAGTGAATAAACTTATTCTCAAAATCACCTAAACAGTGGCCATCAACAGAATGGTGATCTACATGTACATTGTATGCCCTACGTGGTCAACTTGACTTCAATAGATAAGCTAGATTAGTTTCATCTTAAATTTGACCGTAAATGAAGGAGTTACAAAGTTTTAGAATCACACTTGGGGAAATGAGATGAGATGAAAATGTTATCACCTGACATCAGAATTGATTTTGAATTTGCCATTATTGAAATGAATGCACCAACCACAAATCTAGTCTTTAAAAAAAGTGAAAGGATTTTGCTGACAATGCATATGAATGGTTTACTTTCTAGGGGTAAGGAGATGGTGCCATTGTTTCATCTATATACATAATATTTGATCGTGACTAATATTCTTGACTTAGGGAAAGCATGAGAAAGATGTTTTGTAAAGCTCATATTTTTTCCCCATTGTTAGCTCACCTGAGCCAAAGGCTCAAGTGAGCTATTGCGATCGCCCTTCGTCCGGCGTCCGTCGTGCGTCGTGCGTCGTGCGTCGTCCGTCGTCCGTCGTCCGTCGTCCGTCGTGCGTCGTCCGTCGTGCGTCGTGCGTAAACTTTTTACATTTTCATCTTCTTCTTGAAAACCCCATGACCGATTTTCATCAAACTTGGCAGGTAGCATCCCTAGGGGGTTAGGAACTCAATTTGTTAAAATGGGCACCATGCCCCACCCAGGGGGCCCCCAGGGGGGCCCAAACCCCCAAAAATTAAGGAATCTGTAAAAATCTTCTTCTCTAGAACCAGAAGTGATAGAGCTAAGTTAATACTATGAGTTAGTACATTGATGACTGTAGTTTCAAGTTTGTTCATGGCAGAATCAGGGGTGCCCCCCTTGGGACCCAGGGGAGGGGGGTGGGGAAGGGTTCTAATGGGGCCTAAATTGTACATTTTCATCTTCTTCTTGAGAACTCCATGACCCATTTTCACCAAACTTGGCAGGTAGCATCCCTAGGGGGTTAGGAACTCCATTTGTTAAAATGGGCACCATGACCCACCCAGGGGGCCCCCAGGGGGCCCAAACCCCCCAAAATTAAGGAATCCGCAAAAATCTTCTTCTCTAGAACCAGAAGTGATAGAGCTAGGTTAATACTATGAGTTAGCACATTGATGACTGTAGTTTCAAGTTTGTTCATGGCAGAATCAGGGGTGCCCCCCCCCCCCTTGGGACCCAGGGGGGGGGGGGGGGTGAGGAGGGGTCCTAATGGGGCCTAAATTGTACATTTTTATCTTCTTCTTGAGAACCCCATGACCCATTTTCACCAAACTTGGCAGGTAGCATCCCTAGGGGGTTAGGATCTCAATTTGTTAAAATGGGCACCATGCCCCGCCCAGGGGGCCCCCAGGGGGCCCAAACCCCCCAAATGAAGGAATCTTTAAAAATCTTCTCTAGAATCAGAAGTTATAGAGCTGAGATAATACTATGAGTGAGTACATTAATGACTGTAGTTTCAAGTTTGTTCATAGGAGATCCAGGGGTGCCCCTCTTGGGGGTAGGGGGGGGGGGGGTGGTTGGAAGGGTCCAAATGGGGGCCTGAATTGTACATTTTCATCTTCTTCCTGAAAACCTCATGATGGATTTTTGTCAAACTTGGCAGGTAGCATCCCTAGGTGGTCAGGATCTCAATTTATCAAACTGGGCACCATGCCCCACCCAGAGGGCCCCAGGGGGCCCCAATTCTCCCAAATTAAGGAATCTTGAAAAAATTGGGCCCTTATTGTACATTTTCATCTTCCACTTGAGAATGCCTCGTCAAATTTTGGTAGAGCTGTGAATAATTTAGATTAGTGACTGCGTAAAAGGTGAACTTGCGATACTCAGGTGAGCGCTAGACCCGCGGGTCTCTTGTTTTTAGACCCACACCCTTTTACTACGATGTTTTTGTTATTGTTTTATTTTGTTTTGTTTTCCCAATTAAAATCACCTTTATAATGCTGTGTAATTCACTGCAGCAAAGAAATATATTAAATTATCCTGGTACCACACCCTGGCATTAAATGAGTTATCTGACTAACCATCACCAATCTTAGTAGCATTTTTAGAAAAGATGAAAAAAATGCATTCATATTCTTAGATTCACTCAATGGAATGCTTTTATTTCAGAAATGATGATTCAAAAATGTTTACATGGGTTTATAATACCCCAATGATGCACTACAGGTGAAAGGACCCATACCGCTGATCAAGAGCAAAAAGCCTCAACAACGGCAGACTATGATTTGCAGAACGTAGCCCCGGAAATAGCAAAATCAATATTTCACTTCAGAGAAGGGAATTATAGTGAAACAAATGAGAGGAAAGAGAAGAGAGAAAAAAAAAATCAGTCAGCCTTATATGATGTGATTTTCTTGACTCTTCATTAGTGACAGGGTACAGTATACTCTCACTAGGCTGCCTTTCAAGTTCCGGATGCTATTTATAATTCCTGCATCTTGTTTGTGCCATTGCTTATCAATTCTGTCTGTCGGTCGGTGAAGGATCGCTCCAACTCATCGCACCTGGAAATGGGAAAGATTTTTCCAGTGAAGCGTGGCTCTTTGCTTTAAAAGCTTGAGCTGTCTTTGAAGTATGGCCATTTTTTTCCCCTGCCTCTTCTGTTCATGGTAGTCCATGATAAGACATCAAACGATATGTGAAGAAGTTCTGTTTTTGAAAAATTTGTAATGATAGAAACTTTGGAAGTCAAAGACATATTTTGATATATGTTGATACCATGGTACACCGTATACTGTATTTACAGATATTGGAGAGAGAAGTACAATAAGGTATGGAAGTTGCAAGGCTATTTGGAGCTTGCATAACTTTGTTCCCTTATCATGACGGGTCCAAGTCGGATGAAGTAGAGAGGGGAAGACATTGTATGTTTGTACCGTCTGGTCCTCAAATGTACCATTTGATGCCTTCTTTTCCTTGAGAATGCTGTGCATGTGTATGTTGTCGGGTAGTTGTTGTTGTTGTTTTTTTGGTGTATGTGTGTGCGTGTCTCTGTGAGTAAATGAATGTTTTTCGCTGTAAGCACGTAATGTAATCCAAGTGCATTTTTATTCAGCAAGTGATTTTATATCAAATTTTGTGTCATTACAGCACGTAACGGAGGGTATCAATTAGATAATTGAGTCTACCAGGGCCTTTCTTCAGCATTTTACAGCCTTGTTCCATCCAATCTCCTTTCGCTTTGGTAACTCCCTTCCTCTCAGTGAATAGGAGATCCCTGACAAATACAACGTAGAATGCAATTGCTTATGCATGCTGGCTTGGAGTGAGCCTGTGAGACATGCTAGATCAGGTAAACAGTGTCCCCGTGATGGGAAAACAGTGCACACTTTAAAATGCAAGGGGTTCATGTTGTGCGGGAGAACATTTATAAACAGTGACGGGGAGCGAGAATGAGATGGGCCGCTGCCCCAGTCCTGGATGAGTTCACAGATGGCTGAAGATGAGGAGTGGGTCAGGGAGAGAGAGGGAGAGAGAGAGAGATGGGGGCAGAGAGAGTGACATAAGGCACCCAGGAAAAGGCAGACCAAAAGAGATAGACAGACAGATAGATAGATAGATAGATAGATAGATAGATAGATAGATAGAGATAGAAAGATGGATAGGTAGATATTGATAGATAGATAGATAGATAGAAATAGATAGATAGATAGAAGGATGGATAGGTAGATATAGATAGATAGATAAAAAGATAGATAGATAGATAAAAAGATAGATAGATAAAATTTGTAGATAAAAAGATAGATAGATAGAAAGATAGATAGATAAATAGATAGATAAATAGATAGATAGATAGATAGATAGATAGATAGATAGATAATAGATAGATAGATAGATAGATAGATAGATAGATAGATAGATGAATAAATAGATAGATAGACAGATAGATAAATAAATAGATAGATAAATAGATAGATAAACAGATAGATAAATAAGTAGATAGATAGATAGACAGATAGATCAATAGATAAGTGGGGAAGAGAGACATGATACATGCAAATAAAAGAGAGGGAGATAAAGAATGAGGTAGGAAGGTAAAGAAAGAGAATGACAGACTAGACAGCAGAGCAGGGAAAGAGACAGGAAAAGATGATGAGATAGAAAGAATTACTAAGGAAACAATGGAAGAGGAGAGAGATATGAGAGTGAAATATATGTAATACATGTTCTGAGCAGGAAGAGAGAAAAGGGAATACCAAAGGGAGACTACCTAGATACAAAAGGAGATTGGCAGAGAGGAAAAGTTGGAGGTTGAGAGAGACCATTAAGTTTTTTTTCTTTTTAAGTGACTCAGAGAAAGGGTGAGAAGGAGAAAGAGAGAAAAAAAAAACTGGTAGAAATAAAGAATGAAGCAGCAAAAGAGACAATGATATACATGAAGGAAAACAACAATATATTGAGAGATAGGGAGAGATATGGGCGGAAATATATAAAAAGAGAGAGAAAGAGAAATGAGTTGATGCGTAATAGAAGAGAAGATGACAGATATTAAAGAATTGAACAGCAAGGGAGGAAAAAGTAACATGAGACAGAAGGAGAAAAAGTCTTGAAGAGATATTAAAGGGAAAAATAAAGAGAGAAAAAGGAACCAGAACTATATGGAGAAGGAAATTGAGATTAGGTCAGTGACAATGTACAGAGAATTATAAAGATAGGAGGGTATAGCCACAAGTGGCAGAATTATGTGGGGAAACACAAAGAAATAGAGAAAAAGGTAGAGGGAGAAAGAGATATTGACAAATAAATTGTGAGATAGGAGAGAGAAGATCGCAGAATAGATTGATGCAAGTAGAAGGTGAGACAAATAGGGAGAGAGAGAAACATATCAACAGGTGTAGAAGTAAACAGAATGAGACGGACAAATGTAGCGTAAATGATGTTTAGTGCTGAACGGAAATATCGAATAGACCTGTTAGAGATAGAAAGGAGATAGAAAGAAGGGATAATATGTGAAAGTATCACTGAGAGAGAGAGAGAGAGAGAGGGAGAGGTAGAAAATGTGGAGAGCAAAGTAATTTATAAATTTCTGCTTGCCTATTGCATTTATAGACTTCAACAGTGATGAAGATATCATTATGCTCATTGATATGCCAAGTGATACTTCATGAGGTGATTTACACCACTTTTCAAAATTTGCAATTAAGTTCAGCTTTTGAAATGTATTGTTAACTTTCATTAGCATGAGCGTAACTCATGTACACTGTACTCAAAGCTTCAACTGTGAATTTGATGAAGTTTTGTCATGTATATCCATTGTGTTTTGCACTATTGGCAAGCTCATTAGCGTGTTTACATATTGAAGCACAAACAATGCAAACAATGATATTTTGTAAACTGATTTATTAAAGTTCCATGCATTGTATTTTTTTCTTTAGCTGTTTATTGCAAGTTACGCTCATAATAGAAGTTTTATCAGCGCAAGAATATATATGTGACCCGCTACAACAAAAAGGTCCTAAAGTCGCGCACGGTCGAAGCCGTGAAAATCGAGTTTGAAGTCAGAGCATTAAAATTGGTCCAAACTTACGATTTTCTGATTTTGATATGTTATTGGAGTCTTACATGTCTTCTATCATCTGTCGAAATTTTGAAGCAAAACGGTGAAAGGAAAGACCAAAAAATAGCGTTTTTCCGAGCCATGTTTTTTGGCGTTTCAACGAAGCAGAAACTGGTTCGAAAATTTGGATTGAGCGCAACAGATAGGTTCCGCCCCTAACAACGACCGGAGTGATCTCATTGGTCAGTTTGCTGCTTGCTGCTAACCGAAGCGTGAAGCTCGCACACTGCCCAGTCGACTGGTGCGTGCGGGCGGGGTGCGCTATGCTCAGCCGCTTCTCACATCCTGGTCACTGATTGGTTGGTGAGGAGACCGCCGACGCTGATGTGCTTGAATGAACTCTTCGGGGGTTGCTAGGGCTTACCTTCTATTGTCCAGAGGTGAAAACTGACTTGCGTGTGTTGGTCGCGATTGCGTCGAAAGGAAGACTTTTAGGGCGCTTTTCTCGAAACAGTGATTTTCCAGACGTCTCGACATGCTCTCTTTTAAACATCGATATCTCCGCAGCCGATTATTTTTATAGAATGTGTTATATATCAATCTAAAGCAGAAAGATTAGGGGATTATACAATGCAATTTTCAAATAATCGACCTCTCCCGACTTTAGGATCATTTTGTTGTAGCGGGTCACATATTGTGTTGACGAAAAGTCTGTTGTTGACTTACTCAGGAATAGATAAATGTGATGTTATTGTGGAAATTTGTCGCAGTAGAAAGTGGTGCTATTCTTATTGTCACATTCATTTGTTGTTTTTCCATATTTATAGACGGATTGTAATAAGCACATCAGCCATACGTCATCGGTGAGTCGGTCATGTCACCAAGAAGCCATGTCCAAGGGCGAGACGCAACCGCAGAACATCCCCCGCTCTAGCCGGCCAGCCAGTGGGGGCAGCTCCTTCCCCACCAGTCCCCAGTCAGCTTCCTCTCCCAGCGACGCAGCGGCGCGGGTGAAGAAGCAGCGCGCTGACTTCAAGTTCGGCAAGATCCTGGGGGAGGGCTCCTATTCAGAAGTGAGTTGACTCCAAATCGGGACGTGATTTCTAAGAATACAATGCTGGTGGTCTGCCACTGAGGGATTTTGTGTTGTTAACCCGTTGAGGACGGTTTGATTCTACTACAACACGCATTTCCCATAGACACCTGCCCGAGTATACTCGGGACTCGTCCTCAACGGGTTAAGATGGAAGACTTTGATTTATCATTTAACTCAAAGCAAGATGATTGCTTTACACAAAGAAAATGTAGCGACACGTTGAGTTACAAGGTCAAATCTATACGGGAGAGCTTTTTTCCCTTGTACACCCAGACGATTTGAAAATGAAGAGCTTCCATCGGAATGGAATGAGGAAATTACTATCCCATCCCAGCTTAAAATGGGTTGTGTTCATCTTTTCATTTTATCCTTTGAATTTCCATCAAAACATGTATACAGGAGTGTTGTTTGTGTTTGGTTCTAAGGTGGTATCCTTTTGCAAGTGTTCTAACTTTCATGATATTTGATTTGCCAATATGATGCAGTGGTCTCAATGTGAGTTGCATAATATTATAAGGATGGCCATTCTCATGCTGATCTTGTGTTATGTCGCCTTGACACCTGTTGGAATAGCAAGCGAAAGCTAACGTGTGGTCAATATTGCCTGTCCACAGTTTTGTGAGGATGATATCTTATAAATTCCGCAAAAATTTATAGTGTATCCGTGACAACCCCACAGCTGCCTTAGCTTTATCCGTGACGACCCCACAGCTGCCTTGCCCATCATAGCGGGGAATCATCAGTGAAATTGGCTTCCAGCTCACAAGAGTGCATCAGTAGAAGTAGATTATATATTATAATTTGAATTTAAACAAAACAAGCACCCCAAAATTATTGGGCATCACCAGACATATGAACCACAAGCACCTGTGTGTCTGAAAGCATGAATAAATTGGTCTACTAAATTTGTTATTTTGTGAGTCCAATAGCTCTTTAACCCTCACAAACCAGGTGGTCTTTGCTACCACTGGCATTGTTTGCATCAAAGTTACCTGCGTTAGTGACAGACTTAGGCTGCTCATCACTGTTGCCCTGTCTGAAGACACCCTTAACACCAGTGGGAAGAAGCTTTTTATTTCAGGACGGTCAGCATAGTGGACGATGAGTACAGTCGACGATGATACCAAGCAAACATTTGATCTCTCTCTGCCAATTTTAGCCAGCCCCATCTATCCTCTGCTGATATTGAGAAGTGTTCTTGGCTGAAATGATTAACTAGACATATAATGTAGGATAGAGCCAATTTTGTAGTGTGAGGAATCACATGACCATCTCGAACAACAGGTCAGCAATTTCTAAGTCATTCTTATTGAATGTCTGGAAGACCACAAAGCCAGTTCATTTTTATAGATTTTTCCTATCCAGTGTATTGAAAGCTTTCCAGTAAAATGTGAAAAATTAGTATTTTTTTCAATGCATTTTTGGTTTTGCAGGTTGTATTAGCAACAGAAATATCAACTGGCAGGCAATATGCAAGTAAGTACTGCTTATAAGTAAAGCGTTTTCCCACCTGCGGTACCTAAATGTAGTGAAGCCGTAGTGTGGTTACTGTTGTGATTTGTTTAATGGATACAGCGATGCCAGCCAGTGGAGTAGGAAACATTTGTTTTTGACAGTTTATTGAAAGTGCAGAATGACTTTACAGATCCTGAACTGTCCAGTGCACTTGTTGCCATTTCCTGTTTTCCTTCTACCTCCAGACTGCATGCAAGATCCATAAAAATGAATGTGGTTTGCACGAACCAGCAGGGCTAAATTGTTGTTCAGTGGCTCTAAATGCAGCTAGATTGGCATGATTTCTTCAGCCAGGAGGAAAGTTTCGGGGGAAAAGAGAGCTGTGAAATACGAGCATCAGATAAATGAATCCTTATCACCTAATTTGATGAAAGACATGGAAGTTACGACCACCATTTAAATTACGAGAATGCTTCCCGAAGGCAGGAACATAGAAATGTGATACCGTTCAAAAGTTGTATCAAGGGCATCTCATCAGAGTAAAGTGATTCCAAAATTATGATTGCGGGCAATATGATACTTTGAGTTTGTGCTTGCCAAGTACATTAAGAGGTATTGTCCATGGTACAATGTGTACATTGTAGTCGTTAACAACGATGGATATGTTTTGCTGGATGTTAGAAGCTTTGTCGATCATAATTTGCATTTGAATGGCCGCAGGTTTTGTTTTGTTTTTTTCTTATTTGTACAACTCAGATGTTTGGAATTTTGCAGATTTTCATTCATCAATTGTTACTGCTTTTAACAAAAATGCAAAATCTAATTTTGAATTGGATAAATTCCTCTTCATTATCCATATTCAAGATGAGATCATTTGAGTTATTATGATCATCAAGACTTTTAATTGTCTGTTTTGTTTTGTTTCATTTGAATAGAGTGCAGTGTATAGTGGCATTAACTCGACATGTTCACATTAAACTTCAGTAGAGTTTTAAGTCACAGAGCAGTAACTGCAATAGAAATGTGTTCCATGTGGTTGATCATGCAGTAATTTTGAATTTACAGTAGATCTGCATTCATCGTATTTTATAAATGGATGAGCCACACGTGATCCAAATAGCACAACTGAAGCTTGCAAACTTTTTGTAGGGCAGCTTCAGAGAGAGATGAAGTTGAAACGATAATATCTGAACTAATGCAACATTTTCACGATTGTTATCGTCAGTTCTCATGACCTGTATGAAGAAGATTTTCCACTATGCCATGAGCATCATACTAAGTGGAGTTTGCATCTTATAAGCTCTCATTTGTCTTCTTTTTCTTCTTGAAAGGAAACCAAAACTCAAAGAGACATGTGGATTGAGTGAAAGCAGCGACACTTGTAGAACACATCAGTGAAAGTTTGAGGAAAATTGGACAATCGATGCAAAATTTAGGAATTTTTTATGTTGGAACCGTTGGATGAGGAGATTGATAATAAATAAAAAGAAAATTCAACGTGCTTTCACTTTTCTAGCATAATGAAAGAGCACTTGACTAACAGCTTTCCGAAAGCAGGGGGAAAAATTACTACTCTCAACATTATATGTCAGTGTCAAGTTGATGGAATGTGTAATTTCATGAAAAATGAATTTTTGTGGAATTTCCTTTATATTTTCTTTATATTGTCCACACATGGCATCATAACGTCTAGTAGTCTCCTCATTCAGCGGTTCCAACAGCAAAACTTTAAAAATTCATAACTTTTGATCGTCCGATTTTCCTCAAACTATCACCGATGTGTTCTACTAATTTTGCTGCTTTCACTCAATCCACATTTCTCTTTGGGTTTTGGTTTCCTTTGATGTAATTTTATTAATTGTGAAATATCATCAATCTATCATTATCATCATAATTAGCATCCTCATTATTTTCATTTTTCTTAAATTATTATTATCATTACCAGTAGGAGCAGTTATTATCTTTATCGACGTCACAATCATCACTGTCGCTTTCATTAGCATTAGCATTTATCAGATGCAACTTAAGAAAGTTTTCCTGCACACGGCACTTTGACTCAATGAACTTCTTAAAATGTACATACATATGTCTTCCTTTCCTAATACTCATGATATGTGTATCCTCTAATGATTGTTTCTGGTCCCTTGTCTTCCCTCCCCCCACCGCCCCCCCCCCCCCCCCTTCCCCGGATGACAGTCAAAGTACTTGAGAAAAAGCACATACTCAGGGAACGGAAGGAGAAATGCGTCATACGGGAGCGTGACATTCTCAGCAAGCTGGATCATCCGTTCTTCGTCAAACTGTACTTCACATTTCAAGATGCGAATAAGCTGTGTATCCTTTTCCAGTGCTCTCTTCAAAAGATGAGTGTGTATGGTTAAGATACGAGATTGTATGAGACCCTTTATATGATCAACACTGGTTATTTGCAGTAGGTGAGGAAGTACTCTTTGGGCGATGTGATGTATCTTACGTTGCTGCGCGTACACACTGTTCAGTTACAACTGATTGACAGATTACCCTTCATTGACGTTGATAAATGCCAATTATTAAGTGTTCTGAGAAATAGCCATGATAAAAATGATGGGCATATATATCCAAATATCCTTCCCTCTGTCTCTTAATGTTGCACCTTTTTCCAAGAGCACAAATAATTCATCACATGTGTAAAGAAGCAAAAGAAGAAAAAAAAGAATATGTCAAAGTCCTTAACAAAACCCACTGCACAGACTTTGGTTTGAGTTTAGCAAAGCGGGGAGAGCTACTTCCATATATCAAGAAGTTGGGCTCATTTGATGAAAATTCGTCACGATTCTACACTTCGGAGATTATCCTTGCCCTGAAGTATC